>NC_028645.1:1683776-1749071 GCF_001406875.1 Solanum pennellii
TATAGAATGACACACGTTCAAAACCCAATTCCTCCAAATATTTTTATAACTCAAATTATGTATTTATTTATAACTCAAATTAAATATTTCCTTCTTTTTCCACATTCAATTCTTCATTACTTTTCTTATACTTTATTTATGACTTTTCTTTTTAATTTTGTTAATTTCAACTTCCTTCTCTTCCATTTATACTTTATTTACTTTACCTTTAGTTTTAAATTTTCTCTTATATTTTTTGAATAAATTTCTTGTGATTTAAAAAAAATTAGAAAGAAAAATCATTGTTTTCTTGAAAAATTTAACTAGTTAAAAGTCCCTCGGGGTAATTTTATTTTTTTCTAAGAAATAACGAGTATTTAACAATAATGTTTAATAAATTGTAGTTTTATATAGTTAGACTAAGCGATTTTATAGTAATTTTATATTAAGAGAAGTGAGCACCCACGAGCTGAAGATCCTGAATCCACCATTGAATATGAATGATGATCAGTTACAATTAGTTATATATTATTGAGAAAAATAATTGATAATTTTTCATGATTCTGAAACAGAATTATTATAACGAGAATGAGGATGAGTCAGTCAAAAATTTGTGATAGTGATATTGATTCATCGGAAACTCACAAATAAATTCTTTCTATTTGTCACAAAATAGTGACAGAGTTAAGAATTTGTTACAATATTAAATTAAAAATATAAACTAGTGATAAAATTAATAGAAAATAATTTTTTTTCAATATATATTTATCAATCTATCGTAATATGTTTTACGTGTATCACACATATTTACATACAAAATTATTTCAACAACTAAGTTTTAGTAGGGTTCATGAACTTAAAAGATCATGATCATTGAAAAATAAAATTCAAATTAAACTAGTGTTTCGTTACTATGTGATTTTTATATCTGAAAAAAAAGAAGCAAACTAACTATCGTGTATGAATAGTACTCTTACAATAGCACCAATTACAAATCCAAGATAAATATGAACGTAATTAAATTTAATAATTTTGACTCAAATTTTGAATTTATTTCAAGTATATTTTTAAATATATTTAAATAATTTATTCAGATTTCAATAAACAAACAAAAATAATTAAAATTCATAAATCAAAATTTTTTATTCCACCTTTTAATTATATATTTTTTCTCAAATTGCGTTTTACAGGGCCTATTCGGGATCAGACGCTCAACATGATTTTCTCCATATCACTGAAATCTCTGATTAAGAGTAAAACGCTCTCACCAATGCACCATAATCTATGTTAATCGCCTTTAAATATATACATATATATAGATACAAACTAACGTATTCAAAATGTCCAAATTTGACTTGCGTTTGTCTAGAAAGTGCATAATTTTTCCATGATACAATTTTTTTTCATATATAAGTGCGCGCGCACGTGCGTGTGTATCATGGGGCACGTGAATATGTGTATCACGGAGTGAAATTATTATTTGTTTTTGTTAAAATGAATATCAAATGTTGAGTGAAAAATTAAGGAAAAAAATTATTTTTGCCACAAGAAAATAATTACGATGATGAATAAATTGATTATTTCTGAAAAAAAAAACAATTTTTTCAGAAAAGTTATTGTGCATATGTAAAACTTTTAGAAAAATGCATTTTTAAAAAAATAATAATTTTAAAGGAACTGAAACGTAAATATGAGATATTTTTGAAGAATCAAATCAATATGTAAAATATTTATTCTTAGAATACTAGCGAAGTTAATTACGCACACTATATTTTAGATTTGATTTGTTTGAAATATTTAAAACAATTAACGCAAAACGCAAAGATCTATTATTTCATGATAAAAGTTATGATACATTGATAAATAGATGTTTCTTTATTTTTTAATTACAAGTTTCAAATCTAAGTTTTCTTGAATACAAAATCATTTTTTTCAGAAAGCGTTTTATCCTTAATGTGAAATTTATTAGCATGAATTCAGATATAATCGAACTTCAATAATCATAATCTCTATTTTTATTTATTTATTTATTTATTGCGTATTTTACGGAAAAGATTGTGACATTGATGGGTTCTTTATGCAAAAAAAAATTAAAATAATAGTCTAAAAGAATTCTTGATTAGTGACATTTGATAAGTAATCGTGATTTTTGGATTATAGTCTAAGATTCGAATTACATCCTAAGGCAATATTAGCATAAGGTACATGTTCTCATTATTAGAATTTTTTACTAGTAAATTTTACAAAATAAAAATAAAGTCACTTATGAATCGATGAATAGCATATATAAGTTACGTATTAATCACGTAATGAATATGGTTTCTTAATTTAACTAAAATAGAAAAGTAAATATCAATTGATTTATCGAGGAGAGTCTGTTTGCTCAATGAAAATTACGACCTATGATGTGCGTAGAATTTTCAACCACATTTTAATTAATCTTTTTCATTCTTCATAAATTCAATTGTTGAATTTTTTTTTTTTGAAGTTTGAGGATAACGATAAACTTAAGGTGAGAAATAACATCTCTGACCTACTAAAGACGTTCGTAAGGAAATAATAGCATGTCGAACACCTATCTTTCCAACTAAATATAATTAAGTGATAGATTCATTAATTAACAAGGCATTTTATCGTCAGCTGACAATGATTGACAATACTCCTTTCTCTAAATATCTTTAGAAGCGAAGAAGACAAATCTAAACGTCATTTTAACAATTTACTCATCAAAGTAGATATTTTTTCAAAAATGATATTGATATAATGACTCTCTTAATTTTACAAATTTCCCCCTATACTAACTCTTATAGAATATTTATTTAAATGCAAGAGTTAGCTCTTTAAGGGCCCGTTTGGCCATAAATTTTGCAAGTAAAACTTGGGGAAAACTTGGCAAATTTTGTTTGTCCATACACTTTTTTATTATTTGGCAAATTTTTTTGGCAAATTTTCCAAATTCCCAAATACTGGAAAAAACTAGTATTTGGGCCAAATTTCATTATTTGGAAAGTTTTAGAAATTCAATTTTTACCCTTAACTTTTTATTTTACAAAAATAATATATTTATTGACACCAACCAATTCAATTAGCTCCCCATCTGCCAACATTATTTAGTCTTAATGCACTAGCTACTAAATAAAACATGAATTGCTTTTATTTTATTTTGGTAGATAAATATTACGTTGTTGATGCTGGTCTACGGAACACAAGAGGATTTTTAGCTCCATTCAAAGGAATGCGCTATCATTTGCAGGACTACCGAGGAAGTGAAAGAGAGCCTAAGAATGGAAAAGAGCTATTTAACTATAGACATGCTTCTCTGCGCAATGTGATTGAAAGAACTTTTGATGCGTGGAAAAGTAGATTCAGAATACTAAGACAAGGCATGAACAACTATGAATGTGACATGCAAGTGAAAATAGTAATTGCTTGCGCTGTATTGCATAATTTTTTACGTGAACACCAAAGTAGTGATGGAATATTCAATGAATATGAAAATGATGATATGGTTGTTGATGAAAGTGACGAACTATTGGCTCAGGGTAACAACATCGCTCCAGCTTCTCGATCATCTGATTCGGAAATGTAAGCTCATCGATAAGAGATTGTTCATAAAATGTGAGAAGATTATATTAAAGAATAGGTTGAACTCTTTCAGATGAGAAAGCATAGGTTCTTCAGTGATTGCAATATTTATCTCCTTTTGTTTTCTTCTCTTTTTTTTTCCTGAATTTATATTAGTTGTATTTTCATTACCATGATTTGTACCAAGACCTTTTCACTATACGAATATTTATTGTAATGATTCTTGTTGATTTGTTGCGGAATTCATAAATCTTGTTATATGAGATTTCTATTGTGCTATGTAATACAAATTTATGGTTAGTTTGATAGTTTTAAAAACATATGGGTATAAATCATATTTCTTAAAAAAATGAAATATGTTTCTCAAATTCTATGGCCAAACACATGGTAAAATTTCACCCAAATTTTCATCCAAATAATATTTGCCAAAAATATTTGAATATCTATGGCCAAACGCTAGCTTAATAAATGGCTTTGTGATAGACAAAAGATTAACACCTTAATCTTGACCCTCTAAATATTATTTTGTTTTAATTATCATGGCTTAAAGAAGTTAACAAGAGTCAAATCTATTGAATAATTTATATATAAAAAAATATAACTTTGAGTATTTAACTAAGTATCTTATATAAATTGATCAACATCATAACCAACCAAACCATGAAAATTATTTTTTTTTAAAAAACCATCTTGACTAAATATAATTATTCTAATTGAAGTTGAACCTTGTATTGGCTAAATTAATACTTAACCTTTATAGTATTTGAAAAGGCAAAAACAAATAGATATTTTCCATGCAATAAATATATTTAATTTCTTGATATTAAAGCTATTTGCAGTGTTTAAAGGGTATGTGTAACCAACAATGGATTAATTAGTTAAATTGTAGTTAGTTGTAATTAAGAGATTAATTTGTCTAATCCATTTTTTTTTAGCTAAACAAACTTCCCAAAAGTCACTTTTTATCAATTTGGAATTTTCTAGAATTATCTTATTTATCCAACTTCTCATTGCTTCTAGAGTTTAACATCTTAAAATATCTTATGTTTAGTTAATTTAAACCTTTAAGCTAATTCTAATATAATATGGAAAGGTTGAAATTTCTAAAAAGGGGAAAAATGACTGTTTTAAGCTGATTTCTTCATGATTCATGTGACAATTAAGAAATGTTTTGTAGTTGAACTAATTAACTAATAAACTAATATCTATACCATAATGTAAAAGATTTTTTTTATAGTGGTTGATTACTTAAAATGTACATTATATATGCAACCGTTCATAATAAGTGAAACTAATAACTTGTATAACAAGACTCAGTTATTATATGCGTGCAGGATTTATAAAAGCACGAGCTACTCGAAAATTTAAAATCTTTGCTTAGTAAGAAATGAAGAAAATCTCTTTGAGCTTCCTTTATCAGCAACTTATGAAGAAATCACTTTATAAAACTCGATAAATCTTACTTCCCTCTTCTCTTCACTTATTAAGTGAAAAATTTTTTTATTGACATTCTATAAGTAATATCATAAGATTATTGTCACATAAATATATATTATGAATTGAATGCAATATCATAAGATATTGTCAATCCACTATTTATTACCTTTAAGTCTTGGTTAATAGTTTTATTTGGCTTTGTTAACGATACATATGTAAATAAAATTTATAATCATAAAGCTGTGTATCACATATTAGAGTCGAAAAAGATATAGTATAAAAGAAAAAGAAGAATAAATAAAACAAAATAAAATGACATTGGTTGACATAAAAACCAGTGCAACTAATTGTTGATGCTTTAGTTTTCAATTAAGTCCTTGAGTTTGGAACTTCAACAAAAGCAATAAAATTTTAAAATATATGATCCTGAATTTAATTTCATAATTCAAATTTCATAATTTTATATCGTACAAAGATAATTTTATCGTTGTTACTTAGACTCTTTGAATAGTTTATAATAATTGATCATTTGACATCAACTTATTCTTGATGAGACTTAATAAGCTTGAGCCTCTATGCCATTGGCTACAACATAATTCAATACTAGCTATCATGAATTCCATTTTCTATCATAAATTTATTTGCAACTTTGAAAAATGTTTACCCTAGCTTGATACTAATTATTTTTTATTTGAAAATCCAAATAAGAAGTTGTCAACTTTTTTCTTGGATGCCATCTCTAAAATATGATTTGTAACAAAAATATAATGGCGGAAGTAAATTTAGAATTTAGAATTTATATATTTCTAAAGAAGACCTCAAGTTAACTAATATATACAGTATAATGAGTTGCTTAATACATATACAAACTTTGAATAATTTAAGCGTATATTTATATCGACTGAATCACTCATGGGAGAATATTTTGGAGTGTACAATTTGTTAGTTTGCTAATGCATGGTGTAAACAATTCCTTTAATTTTGTCTAATTGTAGATGGTGCTAATCCAACTACCCTAAGATGTGACCTAAAACCATATTTCCATTATGTTCTTATGTGCAAAATCTATCAATTTATAATTTATATATGAATAAAAACAAATATTGACAATATTAAAATCGTACTATAGATATTCTTGTGCCAAGTGGTTTATTAGCCACCATAGGTTAAAAATTAAACATGAATGCTTACATGTACACAATGAGATAATGTAAATAATGAACAAGAAAATAACAAAGAAAGTTAAAATATGTAGTCACAAAATTGAATATATTATTATCTATATATTATATTAATAACATACAAGTCAAAAGATAAACCTAATTAAACCTAATGACAATTCCTAAAAAGAAACTATATCCTCATATACCATTACGTATACATTTCATATTATTATTTTTTTCTAAATGTCTCATAATATGTGATTTTTTCCCACAAATTAATACAAAAGTATAAGGGGGGAAATCTCATTAGAACTTGTAAATTACAATTCATTGTGTTATCTTTAGACATTGAGACATTTTCTTGATGAGACTATTGATTTGATGTATTTACATTTTCACTTGAACTCTCTCCCTCAACATTGATGATCGAATGATCTGTCACGTGAATCACATGACAGAACAACCGTTAGGATTCTCGTCACTGAACATTTGTGCGTTGTTCAAGTATGTCGTTGGTGGAGGAGGTGGTACATATGATGGTTGGTGGTAGCCATACTCCATGGCGTAGCCTGTATGAGCGTTGTAACCGAGATCGTACATTGTTAAACCATAGTCTTGATTCATGTAACTTTGGTTGTACATAGGCATGGAGTAATGTGTTTGTGCATTGTAACCATAATATTCTAATTTATTCGCTTCAGACTTTGTCTCCACGCCTTTACTTCCTTCGGCTTTTTGTTCACCCTCTTTTTTCTCATTATTCTCAACCTTCTTATCACCGCCCCCTTCTTTCTCTTTCTTCTCTCCACCTCCGCCACCACCACCACCTTCTTTCTCTTTCTTCTCACCACCACCACCTTCTTTCTCTTTCTTCTCTCCGCCACCACCGCCACCGCCTTCTTTCTTTTCGCCACCTCCATTATCTTTCTTTGGTGGTATGATTTCTACATTTCTTTTCAATTTATCTTTCAAATAAGGAATTAATTCCTTTAAGTCCATTGTACCCTTAACCGTGACCAAATCTTTTTCCGAATCTACTTTGACTTCTTCTACCCCTGTCAAAATTAGATTATAATTTTATTAATTTCATTAATCGCGTATCGCGCAGATACTAATACTATTAATTTTAATTGACTATATTATATATCTTACCATCAATTTTCTTTATAATTCTCTTTATTTTGTGTGCACACCCATCACAATGCAATCGAATCTTCAACACCACTGTACTTACTTGTGGCTAAACATATATCAAAAATTAAAAAAAAAAATCAGAAATATGATTCAACTAATAACACCAAAATTTAATTAGTCATCAAAAAAATAAATATCAAATTTAAACTTAATGAATTATCAATCATTAAACTTTTATTATTCATTGAATTTTCGAGAATAAATAAAAATAAGGTCTAAATAAACGATATTTAAATTAATTAAAAGTAAAATGTGCTTGGACCAAAGTTGAAATTCATTAATAGTTGAGGGATGTGAAGTGATATTATTCCTTTAATTAAACTAATTACTAATTAGTTTAATTAATCTATAGTTTGAAGGAGAGTGAAATTACCTCTTTAGGCTTCTTATCTTCAGGTTTTTTCTCTTCTGCCTTTTTCTCATCGGGTTTTTTATCTCCACCGCCGGCGCCGGCGCCGGCGTCCTTTTTAGGCTGAGGAGAAACGAGCACCACCGTCTTCTTCGTTTTCATCGCTACTTTCTCCCGGATCCATGCCGGATCCACGTTCCCTTTCACCGTCAATTTTCCACCGTCACAATCCGTCTTCACGTCCTCCACACCTTTGATTATCAAAATTCAGAGACGGAATCAGAATTTGAACTTCATTATGACTAAGTGATTTGTGCTAAAGCTAAGAGCTCGTTTGATTTAATAAATTTCTTAGCATAAAGTTAAAATAAATACAAAAAATTATTGAATTCGATCGAATCGACGATCTTAATCACAATGATGATTCCTTGAAAAAACCGTAAAGTTCTATTTGCCGGTAAACTCAAGGAAACAAAATTTTATCAATAATAAACTAAAATTCTTCACTCTTTTAATTCAAATTTCAAATTATATTTCAATTTTCGTTTAATTTTTAGAATTTCAGTATAACTGCGATAGGCTCGACTCAGAAGAGATTTAAGCGAAGAATAATAATTACCTTCGAGATGGCGAATGGAACGTTTGACTTTTTTGGCACAGCCTTCACAATGCAAATCAAGTTTTAAAACTATGACGGTAGAACCGGCATCCTTTTTCCCACCGGCGGCGACAGCATCACCGCCGCCGGACTTTTTTTCTCCGGCGTCATTCTTCTTCTCTGCTACCTCTGCTTTAGTTTCTTCTTTTTTCTGCAAATTTCAGAAAAAAAATAATAATTAAAAGTTGAGTAATTTGAATTGAAAATGAATTTATGTGATTTTTGAGTTTCATAAGTAATGAATTTACCTCACCCATTTGATTAAATGAGAAGGAATTATAGAGAAATTATAGGAAAATAATTTTTTTTTGGTTTGAAGAAAATAAAATGGAGGCAAATGAGAGAATATATAGAAAAAAAAATTTAATATGTTGAATAAATAATAAATTGATGAGATCACATTCATATACTTATAATAAAAATTAGTAAAGCCCCCACTTATGGACTCTTTTATTTTAGTTTTATTATATATTTATTTTTGGTTGTTTTGGGGGGGTTGGTGGGGTGTCATTGAGGGGTGGGGGGTGGTTGAATGTGTGTATATATATATAATATCTATGTATATGTGATGTGAAAATGAAGATATGGATGGATGATGTGAATGGTGGATGAATGTGATAATAGGATAACTAGTTTTAGGAGTACGCATCTAGACATTTTAATTTGGTTTCACGTCACAATTAAACACTTCGATTCGTTTTTGTAGTCTCGTAGATACTAGATTTTAGTATGATATATAAATTCTAGAGATGTCTAGATGATTGTTTTATAAGTTACACTATGTTTCGATCATTGTATTGTATTGTATCGTTACTAGACCTGCAATGTTTGTTTTGATTGTTATTTAAAATGTATTGTATTGTATTATTAAATGTCACTGTTACGAAACAATGAAAACCCCTATTTTATGGAACAGTCAATTTGGTGTGTTCATGTTGTTACTTAAATTTAAAAATACTATTTTACTTTTTACCTTAATTATTTAAATATAATCAAACCTCATTCTCCAATATAATTAAGGATATTTTAGTAAATTTATAAATTACAACACAATGCGATACCGTCAAACCAAACAATTAAAAAGTTATTAAACAACAACAAACAATACAGTGTTTACTGGTTAGTATCTACCATACAATACAACACAATAAAATACAATACAATACCGTATATTATGAAACAATAGATAATAATGATCTAAACAAAATATTAGAGTGTCTGATCGGATTGAAGGGTCGAGTTTAGATATTTAAATATATGTTTTTAAATTTGAATTTACTGGTTAGTTATTTTTTATTTTTGACCTTTTTCTTTTTCCTATTTAGATTTTAGACTTAATTTTAAAGGCGATGTGTTATAAGGGGAGATGAATGTACATATAGTCGAGTCCTTAAATTTGTCAAGATACTTTATTTACATATTTAAATTAAAATATGCTCTAATTAAAAATTTCCAACTTTTAATATAATATTTTAATTATACGTTTCCTTAAATTTATCAAGATATTTCATTCATTCGTTTAGTAATTAAATTAATTATATTAAATATGTTATTTTGATACATGAATGTGAAATAGGATTGCCGCCAGTTTTGTACTTTTGTTACTTTAATCTTGTTTTCATAATTTACCACCTAACTTTAACCATCATTTTTATTTATTAATTTATTTATTTCAACTTGAAAAAGGTGTTTTACTTTTGAAAATTAATTAATCACATGCAAATATTAATTGATGAAAGGAAAAAAAATAATTGTTTACTCTAATCTCCTAGCTACCATAATATGGTCATTATAACAATTAATTTTCCCCGTTCTGAAAAAAATACCTAAAGAAAAAAGAATTACATAAAACTAATTTGAAAAAAAAAACACAAATTTAATTTTAGCAAAACGATTATTTCACTCTAAATGATCTTCTCATGAAAATTAAATAATTAATAAATATATGATATTAATTAATACTTTACACAAATTTTATTTAACTATTGTTGGCCAACTTATTTAATTTGATGTCATCCACATATGTTCCTAAAAAATGTAAAAATAATAGTAACAAAATTTAAATACTAGAATGAAGAATTTAAAGATTCATAGGCCACATATTATATGTCAATGCAACAATAAAACAAATGAAAAGAGAACAAATTAATTTACGTCACCTTAATTTGTGGCTATTATATGCTCCTTATAATTAAATTAAATTAATTATTTACCTACATATGTACAACAAGTATTGAAGTAATTATTTTCTTTGATTTGGTTATTGGCATTTCTCACCAAGATTATGGAGGATTATTTTTTATAGGTATAAATATTTTTACATAAGATACTAATAAAAATAAATAAATAAATAAAAATAAGTTCAGTATAATTTCATAAATAGGGCCAAAAAAATATAATATGTAGGATAGAGAAATTATTTTTGATTGATTTTCAAAAAATCTTTTTTTTATTCGAATTTGAGACAGATAATATGAGCGAGCTTATACAAACAGATAGAGTACGTTAATTTACCACCTTAGGCATAAATAATTATTTGTCTTTTTTTGTTGAAAGGTGAAAGATCCAAAGTGAAAAGGTCAATTAATTAATTTTATAATTACAAGTGGAATTATAGATTATTTTTTTTGGCTTCTTAGGTAATTAGTGAGCTAGCTTGTCCATTTTAACGTTGAAGATGGCTTATATGTTTGGCCTTTAATTAAATTAATTATTCTTATGGAATTTCTCGAACATCATTTTATTATTTTTTGGCTTTTACCTCAACCAAAAAGACAATAAATGTGATTAGTACTTCCATGGATTTTGACCTCAAATTTTCGTAATGCATAAATAAGCATTTTAATTATTTTATTTTTTAATAAATAAACACGTGATTTTTAGAGTTAAAGTGCGTAAAATACAAACGCTCTCATGTGTATTAGTGGAGCCAATCAGTGGCTGCCAACTAACTAAACATTTTACATATTTTTTTTTTAAAAAAATATTTACATGTCATTTTAAAATTAAAAAAAATTAAAATTAATTTTAATTAATATAAAAGAGATTCATTTAGAGTAGAATTATCATTTCAACATTTTTTACCTTTGTGGGCCTCGAAAATTACCCCTCACTCGCGCAGAATGCGTGCATTTCACGCATTTTGTCAGGTAGGAATCGCGTGTTTATTTATTGAAAGATGGGATAGTTAAAGTGCCAATTTGTGTACTATGATAGTTTGAGGTCAAAGTAGAAATTTGAAGTCATATTTAGAGTCCAATATATGTATTATGTCATTAATGTAATTCATAAACCTAGCTCTTCTTTTAATAATTAACATAAAAAAAAACAATTCTTTATCATTCAAAACTTACTAGGCTAACTAATTTAAATCCGTGTCACATAGATTTTCTAGGAAGATATACGTCTTACCAAGAATTTATAAATTTCACAGCTTAATCCTATAATGAATTTATTAATTTCTTGTCACAATCCTAATTGTAATTTACTGTGGAAAATGTAACTGTCTTATCGAAAGGTGAATTCATGATTTAAATTTTATGAACTTAAATTCAATGTTTTTTCATTATCAATTTAAGTTATTGGATTCAAAATACATTATTAATTTTTGTTTAATAGATTCAAACACTTGAACAAAAATTATTAACTTCCTTGCTCTTGAGTTCTTTGTACTACAAATATCAAAGGAAAAAAAAATAGAGTACAAACTACTATTTAATTTGTACTATAATATATTTGGTAAATGTTAGTTGCACAAATTAAAGTTGGTGCAAAAAATCATTATTATATTTTGAATATAATTACAACGTTTTAGTCAATCGAGCACCATTTGTTTAGGTAAAATTTAATCCATGGGTTTGAAAAGAAAAGAATGTTTCTAGAAAAGGTTTTATATATATATATNTCGATGAAATTTTATTTAAATATATTCTTGTTGTTATTATTTTATTTCTAGGATAAAGTTCAATAGAGTTATTTTAAAAATAATTTTATTGCCATATTTACAACATCAAGATTAATAAATCAAATTTTACACTTTGACTTTGAAAAATATACCTCTTCCGTTCATATTTCTCTCGTCTACTGTATTATATTTTTTTAATTTTATTTGTCTAATTTCAACTATCAAATTTTACGCGCTAATAAAAAACAAAATAAGATATATCATGTATATCTTACGCAAAATAGAGTGATTATCTCTGATGAAGTTAAACCGTTAACGTGGTAATGCAATATTGATTGGGAAGAGGTTGTAAAGTCAATTTTATATTTCCAAATTATGTGAAATTACTCAAGATTAATTAGTGAAGAATTGAAGACGATATACTTTGAGTTTTCAATTTTCAAGTGTAATTAAGTACAAATCTTTCCAATTTTCAATGAATTAACTACATAAAACTTATGTGTAGATTGAAAAATTTGGAAACATCTATGAATTTGTTCATTAATTAATTAATTAGCTACTAATCTCAATATCATGTGGTCATTATGCTTACAATATTATCATTTGATTGATGCATTTTGAACCACTATTTTTCCATATGTTTTTAATAATTTAATTATGCATAGTTAAATTATGATTCAAAATCATTAACTTTTGTCAAATCGTAATTTTAATGATGGCTCCACTCTTGAGCGTAATCTATTGACACTTAGTAAAAATTTAAGAAATCCCATAGTGTAATTCAATAATTTCATTCTGTCCCGACAAATTTAGTATTTACAAAAAATCCCTTAAATTTGTTGAGCCGTGATACTTTAGACTCTAGTGATACATGGTAAATGATACATGGTAATTTTAAACTGTTGAGAAAAAAAGGGGAAAAAACGGTACAGTTAATGTTGTTAATAAAACAGCTAAATTTACGGTAACATATCATTAATCAGCATAAAATCAGCACTTAATTGGATATTAATTTCAAATTTTGAAAAACAAAGATTATATCATCTATTTTGAAAACAATTTTTTTGAACAATCTGTTAAATTTCGAACTACAGTAATTTTATTGTTGTTACAGTGGATTTTTCAAGATGAATACTTCGATTTTGATGAGACATTCCGGAATTTGGGTGAACGAAATGGAAAATGAAAGTTACAAAATCGACGGAATCGTTGTTGGAGATTCAATTTCGTATCTAATACATGTATCAGAAGCATCGACTAAACAATATACACACTGATTCTATAATGTATCATCAAGTACAGTTGATGACGCATTTATTAAACTTAGTGAATGATACATTATAACAATTTTCAAAACATGTATCAGTACATCAACTAAACAACTAATACCTTACTGATACATGATATCAGTTTTCAGAAATTCATACTATATGCAAAACACGTGATACATATCTACTACATGTATCAGCGAATTGACTAAACACTGTACACACTGACTCTATATGTATCATCAAGCACAGTTGATGACGCATTTACTAAACTTATTGAATGATACATTATAACAATTTTCAAAACTTCATGATACATATAAAATATTATGATACACAACAAATTCATGTATCAATTCACCATCTAAAACACTATACAATGTATCGGCAAGCACACTAGATTCCTTAAAATTTTTACTAATTTAAACAACACCATTTTTAAGTACCAAAATACTAACCCGAGACAATGTAGGCCTAACAACAATTTTACTAATTTAAACAACACCATTTTTAAGTACCAAAATACTAACCCGAGACAATGTAGGCCTAACAACAATGTTTGCTGCTTCTTTTTTCCTTTTTTGTTGTATTTTGACAACCTTTGATGTTTCGCCAGAGTCTTTGTTTGAATCCTTCTGAAGATTCATAGGATCATGCAAAGACTTTTTCCTATTTTCTTTCCAATTATCATCGTCGGAATCATATATCCTTCTATTAATTAACGGATCCATTACTATGAATTAATAGAACAATTAACAAAAACAAAAAAGAGAAGAATATACGAATTGATGATGGATTAATAATAAAAAGATGCTGGGTTCATACGATTCCAGATTAGGAAGAAATAGACGATGATGGATTAAGAATAAAAAGAAGAAAATAAAAAATATGCTGGTTTGAGATGAATGAAGACGATTAAGGAAAAAAGAAGAAGTGAAACTTGATGTTAGTAAGAACAAAACGGTAGAAGGCACTGGAAGTTATCCTGCTTCCTGATTTTTTGAATTTTGAAATTCAAAATTTCAAAGTTTGGTCTTTTATTTAAATTTAATTAAATTTAATAATTCAAAATCAAAAAGCTGATTAAAAGGTTGAGTGTTTAAATGGATAAAATTTAAAATTCAAAAACTGATTTAAGAGGTTGAGTGTTTTAATGGAGAAAAAATAGGCATTAAAATTGGTAAATGTATATTATAGGAGAGAGATTGTAATGTATCTAAAAACTTACACTAAAATAAAAAAAAAGGGAATTATGTAATATTTAAAAAAAGTAGGGAAAATTAGAGAATATAAAAATTATAGTTGTGTATTTAAGTTATTTTTCCAAAATCTTTTGTCAAATGTCATTATGCAATATGTTTTTTTTGGTAATATTATTTGTATAAAAAATAAACTATTCATTGAAAAAGAAAAAAATATTAAAAGTTAGACACATCTGAGAATTATGTCTCGAGAAAAAATAAATGGTTTGATTATATTATAAAGGGATAATGCATACGTACCCCCTCAACCTATGCCAAAAATCTCAGAGACACATTATACTATACTAAGGTCCTATTACCTCCTAAACTTATTTTATTAATAATTTTCTACCCTTTTTTGGCCTACGTGACACTATCTTGTGGGTCCAACACTGATTAACTTTTTTTCTATTAAAATCGATTTTTTTTACGAAAAATTATACTATTTATACATGGTTAAAATAATATTTATATAAATATAGTAGATGTTGAACCCCCCTTCGACTAATCCGTGTGTCTATTTCTACGAACTTTGAACGCCCTTATTGAAAATTTTGACTCTACTACTATCCACAATTACGAATAGCTTCTTTTGTGATGATAAGCTCTTGATTTCATTAGTGATATCAAAATCAAGAACACAAGTTCGACTCCTAAGAACAACATTTTGCATGTATGACAAGTGTGGAAGGGAGGTTAACTATGAAGATTGAAGAGACCTATGGTGCTTACTTTGAATTTGATTACAAAAATAAATTTTAGTCCTTGTTATTAACTATATACTATAACTTTTGGTGTTAATATGAATAAAATTTGATTCTAACATTCTTATTTTTCAAAATAGTTTTGAAAAAAGATTGGTTATCCTTGCTTAGCTTCCCTAAATTTTTTCCATGTCCTCAATTATTTGATTATACATTATAATCAACTGACCACACATCGCCGACTATAGTATCCCCCAAAAGTGTAGGGGTATATCTATTTGGAACTATATACAACTATTAATCATTATGAAAGTGTTAGGAGTTATAAGGACATTGAAAATGAAATCGGAATATGACACCTCTTGACTTTTATGTAACTTTTTGGGACCCAATAGAGTGGCGGATTCAGTTTTAAAGTTATAAAAATTTAACAAAATTTATTAACTTTAATCTAACTTAATTTTTGTATTTGTTTTAGCTTTTTCGAATAAATATAAATAATATATTATGAATGTAATAAATATAAATAAGTCAAAGTTCAAAATCGATAATTAAAAATTCTAATTCCGCTCGCCATGGAATCAAAAGGAAATAGTAATAGTAGTAGGAATTACCTAGGGCAAAATAAGAAAAAAAGAGGTCCCTATGTCTAGAGTTTGACAAATTACAACCAAGTGTTTTTAATGCTTTGCTTGGCCAAGAAGAAGAACAAGGTCCCCCATAGACAATAAGCTTATCAATGTTAAAGGGGGAAAAAATCATAATTTGTTCATGTACAATTGTTTATTGAATATATATTTGTGGTTAGCAAATTATGTGAAATTGATATTCAAAATTTTCAAGAAAAAAAGTATAAATTTATTCATAAACTTCTGATTTATGATTCAAACTTACCCTCAAATCGGAGCTCTATTAGAGATCAAGGACAGAATATCAATGTTTTCTAACCGTGAGACTAAATTGAATTGAAAAAAGTTTAGCTTACAGTCATTCGTTCAATCGCTTAAATGAAAAATAACTTAACCAAATATATAATATATGTATAATTCATGTTATAATTAGTGTATATCCATATATAATTAGTGTATATCTCCACAAAAAAGAGGAGTAAACTTTGATCACTAAAATTTTGAGAAAAAGAAATGAAGGAACTTTATTGAAAACTTTAATGATTTTTGTACAAACCCTAAAACATTATGATATATCCCCACAAATGAAACCGACCTATATATATAGATTGTTTTTCATATTAAATATATTAGCTGTTAGATTTGTTTTTTAAGATTAAAAAAAAAAAAGAATGGTATTGTGACACTAAATTTACAATTTTGGATTGTCCCCTTATCAATTAATTTGATTTGACTGAATTATTTTCCCCTCCACCCAAAACATAAAAAATGAGAGTCTTGTGGATAATTAATGTAATTCTTTCAATAAACTCATTTAGATTAGGTTTAGATTAATTAAAATTAACATATCATTATCATAGCATAAAGTTTATTTAAGAGGAATATACTACTTGTTATCAGAATTTTTTTTCATATTTGTAGGTTTGAACACGAAATTTCTGATTAAGGATGAAACGACTCTATTCATAGTTTAGTTTGTTTTAAAATATTTGAGGTTCTTAAAGACTAAAACCTTATTTATTTAGACTTAATAGAGGTTTGAAACGGAATTATTAAGACAATACACGATTAAGTGTATTTGTTTTCTTTAAGATTTGAAGAACTTAATTGGTCTTTAAAAATCTTAATCATTAAGATGTAGAACATAATTTTAATATAGTTAAAATGTATTCTTGTGTAGATAATATTCACTAACACTTTATTAACAATCACCCTCCACTAACCACCTCATCCATCACAATTACGACGGCAACTATTATTATCACAAGCTACCATCAACCACTTGTACTATCACAATCACCACTTTTGCTAGCGAATGCTGCGAGCTGCTACCACACTTGTCTTCTTCATAATTATATATACTTACATCGATTGTCACCACCACACTATATCTATAGTCACCCCACCTCCACCACCACTACTATCACTACAATCAATTCCTACTAGCAACAACTTACACTATCACAACCAGCACCGCGCTAACTAGCACCATATATTCTTTGATCACTACCATGACCGTCGTCATCTCCACAACTATTATCAGACACTACCATCAACGTAGTCAATTTCTACTAGCAAAAACCTTCATTATCATAAATTACATCGCCACAAACTATTGCAAACACATTATTAACCACCACACATTCTTCAGTCACCATCATTAACACGACCAGCTAATAAGAACAACCAACTTCACAATTACAACCACAAACACCACTATCAATCATCATCATTATGATATTCACCACAAAAACAACCACCTCCATCTTCATAACCATCACTATCATCATTATTAGCCACGAACAACAACTATACCATCATCACTGCACTACAAACTATCTCCACCATCATTAGCAAGCATAAGTATTTCGTTTTGAAATCAAAATAATGATTTTATTTTATTGATTTTTGATATTTAATTAGTTTTTGTTTGAGTTGTTCTTTTATTATATACATATGAATAAATTATGTATATTCAGATACTAAAAAACAAACGTCTTAAATATTATTTAGTGTTTAAATTTTGAGACAACTCAAATTCAGATTTTTAGATCTTAATAAAAACAACAGAGGTCTATGAAGTTTATTGATGGACATGTTTAAGGGTGATATTAAAGATAGTTAAGTAAAAAACACTTTTATAATTAAATCTATTAAATGATTAATATTTTTTTCTTGGAGGTCATAAGTAATATTATTTTACTAGACTTTCTAATTGCATATTTTTTCTCTCCTCGATGTAGTACAAAATTTTATAAGTTATGAGAAATAAATACTTATATTTTATTTATAAAAAAATAAAGTTTCATTATATAATTTTAACTTTGTAATTAGACTTAAAATAAATTTCCTTCTTCAAATACCATGTATTCTGATACTGGGCTTCTTTTTAAAAGCCCACATTAAACATTGGACCCATTCTTATTGGGCTTCAACTTTATTGTGCATTGGCTCAAATTCGGTTAGCTCAAAGCCTTTGACCCGATCGGCGTCCGGCGGGTCTGTTCTCCGGCACGGTAATCGGAACTTCCAGCACTCCTTCCGTCAACAATACTTTTCTGCTTTCGCAGGTAATTTCTTCTCCTTTGTCTTGAACTTAACTTTTGATGGATAGAGTTATTGGTACTTGCTGCTAAAGGGAGGTGATAGGTATCCGGTAGAATTAGTTGAAATGAGAGAAACTATTATGTCAAACTTTGAAGTTTTGTGTGGTTTAATGAATTTTTTGCTGAAAGTTGTATAGAAATTGAATGGTGTAATACATTTTTTTGGCAAAAAGGAAGGAGTATGATACTAATTGGAAGAGTATTAATGAGAGGTTCCATCAAGGCACTGATAGTTGATTGCTATATATGAGATTTTTTTTATTGTACACACTATCGTCCCGAGACGCCACTTTGAGATAACACTGGGTATGTTGTTGGATTTGTAAGTATGGTAAATTTTTTATGCCAGTATCAGCATCAAGAGTATGCTGTACATCAAAAGAAGTTCTTACAGGAAGTACACCATTTGAGTATCATGTACATTTGCCTTGTTGTTCCAAAAGGAAAGCAAGGAAATACAATGAGATTTAAGACTAAGTTATTTTTGTTGTGAAAAAAATCTTGAGTTTCTATCTCTCTAAATAACCCACCAAATCGTTGCTGGTATTGTATTCCAGAGTCTCGAATGTATGCCCCTTAAGTCCCCTCTGGTGCCAGCTTTGTAGTAGATTGTATGCATCTGTAGGCATTGTCTAGTTTAGGCCCAAAACTATTAAAAAACATGTAGCACAATTGAGCAGTTATTTTTAAATGCAGAAATAGATGGTTAGTGTCCTCTGGCTGCTCTTCGCATAGTGTACATCTACAGCAAATGTGCATTCCTCTTCTTTGCAAATTTGACTGTGCGAGACATGCATTTTTTCGCCTACTAACCAAGTGAAGATCTGAACTTTGTAAGGGGCATGGCGTTTCCAAACTTTCTTACCAAGGCCAAATTGATGTTGCATTTTGTAGATTGAGCAGAAGGGTGTAGCATGATTTGAGTGTAAAGATCCCATCTTTTCTTTCCCTTCCAACATATGCTGTTTTTCTTGTCTATAGAAACAGTTCCTATTTGTAGTAAGAAACAAGTGCTCTATAATTCTCAACCAACTTGAAATATGTTTTGCTTGTAAAATCAGAAGCAAATTTTTGTTCTTGCCTGCTATCTGTATATGTCTCTACTTATTTTACGAGATCTTACATTATTTTTATTGGCATTAGTTCGGCAACTTGGGACCTTAGGCGGGTACTTCTTGGAAGTCGAATGGAGGGCACCAACCCAGGCCATAAGAGGCCTTCTGATCGACTCATTGACCCCGTCCATGTAAGTCTGTTTTTGTGCTTATTGTGCTCACTGAGCCTTAATTTAGGGTAGTATTTGCCTATACATGCGATATCATTGTTTTATTTGAAAAATTTAAGGCATTATCTAATAGGGGTTGGGTAATTTGGTGCACACCGAGGGTTGTTGTTATTTTGGGTATTGTAGGTGTATAAAGGTCGAGGAGGTTAAGGATGCTATTCGTAGGATGAGCAAGGGAAAAGTGTCTGGGCCTGATGATATACCAGTGGAATTTCGGAAGAGCATAGGCAAGTTATTTGATGTTGGTTTTATTGTTGTGCAATTATGAGCTTGACACACGGATCTTACCTTGTTAGAGGAAAAGAGATATGTTCAAACTACAAAGAACGTCTTGGTTTTGGCATTGTGAGAGGAGTGGAGAATGATTTCCAGGTTATGATTGCTCATACAATCCTTTAGTTGCATTGATCTTTAACATTGGTAGTGTGTTCGGCAAGAAGAACATTGTGACTAATTTATAGAATACTATGCTAGAGGTCATGTGCTAGGCCCTGCATTCACAACTTAAAGAATTAATAAAGCAAGACAGTGGGAAAATATCTTCTTTTCAACTGCTTTTATTGCAGAGAACCGCATTGTTCTTTTACTACTTCTATTATAGGAATTTCCCACCGCATCTCTTACCTTATAAAAAAAAGGAATTTGTCACCGCATTAATATAAAAAAGTTACTTCATGAAAAAAAATCATTTTTTTAGTATTCCTTGCCATATCAACTTCTTCGTGTGTTTTGCGCTTAAGGGGAGAGCCCTATATACACAGTTGAAAGTTGTCTGCCATTGTAGCCAGATGTGTCTGCTAATTGTTGTATGCTTGTCATGAATCTCACCTCTACTGACTGCTTATATATGTATATATTGGACAATTTAATTTCATTTGGAGAAGTCAAAAAACAGTACCAAGATCTAGACAAGTACATAAATATTGGATTTGTACAAAGACTAACCAGAAACTTAATCTAGCCAGTCTGGGATGTCATCTATGCTAATTACAGTATCATTTTTATGCCAGCGAAACAAATTTTGTAATCAACTATATTTTATAACAGGAATCAACTTCTCTTTCCCTTAAAACGTCTCTTGTTCCTTTGTTGCCAAACTGTCCAAATGATGCAAAAAGGAATAAGCTTCTGTATCATCTTCATCCTTTTCTTCATATACCGTCCTTGCTAGCTGTTCAATAGATGCTTAATGAAAATTTCAAGTCCTAAAAATATTGAATTCCCATGTCTAACAAGCAGTTAACAGATGAAGATGTCCAAAGCTGGAGGGATATTTGACTTTATGGTTTCACTGTCAGTCCCCACTTTCTTGTAAGATATTTAGATTCTCTGGTTTTGGCCTTTATCCATGTAAGGTTTATAAAATTTTGAGGTTCTAGGATCAATGGTAAAGTTGTCTTCGTGTGACCTATAGGTCACGGATTCGAGCTTGGAAGCAACCCTTAATGCTTGGATTAGGTTAGGTTGTCTATTTACACCCCTTGAGGTGCGACCATTCCCCGAACCCTGTTAACACGGAATGCTTTGTGTACCAGGCTGCCCTTTTTTTTTTCTGGATCCATAGGTTCATTAAAATCTTTAGGAGGAGTTGAGTCGTGAAGTAAAATATGCTTAGCTAAATCATTAAGTTCCATGAATTTGCCTTTTTCTTGCAGAAAAGAAGATAAAATTTCTTTTGTGATAAGTAAAAAATTAGAACACAATACTAATGCTTATCTTTTTCACAATTTACTACATACATACTATGCAATGGAAATCTGATGACACGACAAAGACTAGCAAAAGTTATTTGGGCAGCCAAATGAACATCTGTAAATTCTGGAAATATATAAAAATAATGAAACACATTATTACATTAAACCTTTAAGCTCTTGTAGGGCCTAACTTTTAAACAATTTAGCACTTGTATACTACTAGTATACTAGTTGGGCATGGTTCTCACTGTGTCCTGCATGCCAGTGGCATCCTATGTTCACCGTATTTTCTAATTGGGGACGAATGTTCCAACATAGCCAATTCCAACAATGAAGAACGCTCCTGCTTGGAGGAACAGGTAGATGAAAAAGTGGTCATTTCCAAATAGCATGTTGTATATAGCACAGTGTAGCATATACATTCCCATTAGCAGCTCCAAGACATGAATCCTGTTTGCAAAACCATAGTGCAGGTTACAGTCAGAAATTTGCAGGATAGAGAATACTTTGATGTTTAACCAACTTCCTAGGGAGTGAGAGAACTGTCAAATGATATCATGATTACCTTTCACCTATCCTTGATCTTGGTTTCTTTGATGCTTTGGCACTGTACTTTTGCTTCATCGTGTTCCCCAGCTTCTCAGTTACAACCCATTCATTTACTCGGCTGGCTTCTAAGAGTCCTATTATTGCTGCCTTGGATCGATGGAGAGACATGACATTCTCAAATAGGATCCAGAATACAAGAAGATGGAAAGATCTGTGTGGAAACCAATTAAGGTGTATTAAATTATTGTGCTTGAAAAAAAAAATGGAAAAACAGAAGGACGATTTCTGAGTTCAGTTTCGTGAGTTTACATACCTTGGTGTGCAAGCGGCATTAAGAATGGTAATAGTTGCTGGAAGATATATAGCTAGAGGCTTTGTAAGATGGACTTCAGGCACCAAGATAGTTGCTGGAATGACGACACAGTAAAAGAAAAACGTAACCCAGTGTGCGATAATCTTCCTCACAAAGAAGAAACCATAGATGAGATGAAACTTCTTCCATACTGATACACGCTGCGTTTAAAAGAAAAGGTGTGATGTGTGACTTGTTGACAAATAACTTTTGTTAATAGTATAAATTCTTTTTTAAATAGTGATACCTCACAAAGGATGATTTCTTTAATCATCTTGCGAAAGAGGTTAGCTGGGCCACATGACCAGCGGTGCTGCTGAAATCTGTAAGCCTTGAAGGTACTTGGGAGTTCGTTCTTGACCTAAATGAACTATGTTAGGCATCTGATACATAGAGGCGTATAGTCATTGCCATAAATAAGAAGATTGAAGTTATGAACTCACAGCTAAGTCGCCCACAAACAAAAATTTCCAACCCTTAAGGCTCGCCCGTACTGCAAGATCCATATCCTCTACTGTGGTCCTGTCTTTCCATCCGCCAGCATCATTCACTGCTCGAATTCTCCACACGCCAGCAGTCCCTACAATTCAATCCAAAAAGCTAATTACATTCTTAAAATAATGTCTAGCTGTTAAATGCCTGTATATGGAGTGAGATCTGACTATTTGTTTACCATTGAAACCAAAAAATGAACATGTGGATGAGCCAACTTCTTGCTCAACACTGAAATGATAGTCCAGTGACATCTCTTGAAGTCGAGTCATCAGACATTCATCTGCATTGACTGTGGAAGGATTTTCACTTACATTAATAACCAAGAGAGAACCAGAAATACGACTGAAACTGGTAATCCTTTGTCTATGTATGATTTCATGAGAAGTTCTTTGAGTGAGTAGAAACAACATAAAAGAATCCTCTTATCATGGAACGGATACAATCAAAGTTTATTATCATAAACATAGTAATCCGCTATTCATTAATTTTTACCTCTTCCAAACAACTTTAATTTTGTTTGTTTTTGAGGTCATGAACAATTATTCAGTGTGTGTATGGACATAATGCAGTCTTTGGCCTTACCAAATTTCCATCTAGCTTGAACCAGAGCCAGTTCTGGGTTGTCGATAAGATATGGTATGGTCCTCCAAAGAAAGTCTTCTTCAGGCTGAAAGTCTGCATCAAAGATCACAACATACTCACAGTCATCAACATACTGCTTCTTTAGACCCTCCTTGAGAGCACCAGCTTTGTAGCCATTCCTGTTGTTTCTTGTTTCGTATTTCACATTTATCCCTCTCTCTATCCACTTTCGACATTCCAAGTCCACTAATGTCTGCAATTATATTCTCAAACATTAGTTGGCATTCAGAAGATTCTTAAGCTTCTCTCTCAGATAAAGTTGAGTTGAAAGTGATACCCGTAAAACTTCGTTGGTAGAGTCATCAAGAACCTGCACTACAAGCCTATCTGATGGCCATGACAAGCCACATACAGCTCCAATTGAGAGCTTGTAAACCTGATAAAGAAAAATAAGATGATAATCTGATAAAGAACAATAAGATGATAATCTGATAATGAACAATAAGATGATAATCTGATAATAAACAATAAGATGATAATGGTTCTTATAGTGTAGAGAAAGTTCATATCCCTATTCATATGCTATTCTAGTTGGGACTAATTTCAAATGTGTTTTCTTGTTGTCTACTTTTGATCCTCTTTGATCAGGACTCAGAGCAAGGCGCAAAACTCTGTGCCTTTATTTTATATGCTCCTAAATATTGTTCCTCATTTGACTAAGCTAGAGGTAAGAACCTTGCAGTCAATATGCTATTGATATATTATTAAACTTATTTTCTAACTGCAGAAAATATCTAATTTATTTCCATTGGTTTCTTGATGCTCATTGTAGTTTATCTTCTTATTAAGCTATGTATAAGTCTTTAACAGTATTGGATGATTAACATAAATCTATAATTTCTGCAATTAGTCAGTATATTCTACTGGTGAAAACTGTCCATAAACTATCTTGCTCCTTTTTGAATTTATAAACAGATGGACAATAAGCTTCCTTCCTTTCAATGTCCCGACTTACATCTTGGTTTGACCTTGTTGACCAATTAACATTGACCTTTTAGATCTATTTAAATCATTTGGTCTCTTGCTATTAAAATCATGGTTTTGTAGCAGTACTCAACAGGGAAAAGCTTAGGTATATATCTTGACAAAAGTTTTGTTAGCTTAATCAGTAAATTCTGACTAATGGTTCGGGATTTATATGAGAAGGGAGTAATCTCTTGGTATCTATTTGTTCATTTAAGAAATTTCCCATATTATTGGTGTAATTTTTATTTTATAATTCTTTTCTGGATGATCGGTCCAGGTATGGGGAAGTTGTAAGATGAAGGGTGAGAAGAACAAATATTGTTCCTCTAGCATTGAAGGTAAAATCCTCCCATGAACTTTCAATTGATACTAGGATATGGTTGTATGCACTTTGTTGTTTCTAGGTTTTTGATTATTGGTGGTTGTGAGAAATGAAATTGTATTTTCTTTTTTCTGATTCACTCAATTTATTTCAGTTTTGGGATCATTGTATGTTTGTGATTTATTCTCTAAAAATTACTCTCAAGATGGAAAAAATATAACCACTGATCAGAAAAAGAAAGGGCGATGGAAACAGGCATATTTATAGTTTCTTCTAGGAAAAACTGAAACATAAAGCTAAACAATAATTATTTATGCATAACTTTAAGTTTCTGGAACTTGTACTCAAGTAAGGTATGTACCTCCTTTTCATTGAACATAGGAATTTGGACCAACACCATTGGGTAGTTTTTGTTTTTCTCTAGGTCTTCTTTTACGGACTCGAGCTTATACTTGGTATATCTTTTCTTTCCAAAGCACTTGACCCCTGCTATCACTATTGCCATGTATATACGCTCAAGAAATAGCATGACGGACATGGCTATGCATATATACATTGCAAGGTGTAGGGCAGGCACTACAACTGGAACTCGTATTCGCTCCCAAGCATGATTTAGACTTTGAGTAGAATTGGTGCTTACTCTGATCCCAGGATCTTGGAAAACGAGATTTCTCATGGTTTGTCTCGACCTGAATTCAGAGTGTAGTTAGGGAGCAGAGCACTTTAGGTTGAAAGGAACGAGCTTGCCCTTGCAAGTACATAGAGATGGAGGGAAATTGCGGTGAAATTTAGGATGCAGGTTTTGCTGCTTTAAATAAAGATGCAGTGTGATTGTGGTGAAGGTGACGATAGTAAATGGAGATGAGCTGGAGTGGTATCATAGATTGAGTAATCCATTTAAATAAAGTTCTTTCATGTGAGAGACACACGGTCTACATGCAATGAAGGTGCTGCAACGTATCATTGTGCTAGCTGGATGTTTGGCTTTTCCCTCCGACAATGCTGTTGGAGGATCTAAACATAAATATACATGTTAAACCTTTGTATTCGATAATGAAGATTAAGTTTTGAATGATTATTATCTATTTACGTATCTAAATAGAAGCGTGAAAGAGATTTCACCTGAATTTCACCAAAATGCTTCTTAACTCCTCGAGTCTTTAGTATAACTTGTTATCTTCTCTCACTATTGCCTTTATCCTTTTTTTAGCTCCTAAGTTACTCTGATTTCATGCTTTCTTTTTGAGAGTATTAGTGGTAATTCTGACTTGAATCAGAAACAAAATAATTATCTTAGTAGGACTACGTCGTTTTATCCTGTCACCGACATCACTGATTGCTTTTGAAATCATACTATCAAATAAATGAAAATTGCAAAGTTTGCTTTGAAGTTCTTTACAGCTGGCCTAACTCTGTTTTTTCTGGATGTAGAACCATGAAGTGATGCATATATCTAGCCTCAAAGACACCACACATAGTTTGGAATCATGTGAATATAGAACACAACACGTTTTGAGCACATCCAACGCTACCACCGTCATCAACTCTTACAATGTCATCTAAATTGTCGATTCTTGTGTGGGACACTTGCAGTCCCAAGTCACGATGGATATGTTAGTAAGTGGTTGGCTTTATTTAAATGTTTATAAATTACCTTGTGAAGGGTGACTTCCCTAATTATATCATGGCTGTCGGTAATTCTTTAGAAAGTAGGAAGTTTGGTTTAAATACGTGCCACTTGTTGATTGCAATAAATTTCTAAAATTATGCTATGTCCGATTTTGTTTAGGGCAATAAATTGTTGGTTAAATTGGCTGATTTGGTTATTCAATTTGTCAACTTTCCTACACCAAAATGTTGTTAAGTTGAAAATTATAAGCAACTTTAATCTCTTAGTGACAAATGTCATGGTAAAAACTTACCCGCGCTGGATATTTGCGCAAACCAATGAATGCAAGACATGTACAACGACATACCCAGTGTAATCCCACAAGTGAGGTCTAAAAAGAGTACAGTGTACGTAAACCTTACTCTAACCTTTGAGGTAAGAGGTTGTTTTCGGTAGATCTTCGCCTTAGGAAAAGGAAGATCAAAAAGAAAAAAAATATGAAAGTGAAGAAATCATGGCAAAACCTGTTAAAAGCATGATAAAGTATTCTGAAAATATAAGAACAGAAACTACAACAAAATAGTATGATAAAAGTACAAGAGACCGAAGTTGCTCGGACTCGGGTGCGGGTGTCCGATACGGATGTGGATCTAGAGGTCGGGTCATTCATGATCTACTCAGGTATATGGATAAGGATGTGGATTCGCCTAAAAATAATTATCTTTAAAATAGAGTTATAAAACCTAAGTTATGAGATATTATGTAGAGAACTTGAGGAGAATGTGGACAGTGATTAAAGGAAAATGAGTGACATAGAAATTCTATATAAAAGGTATTCCATTTTCTTCAATCTCACCTTAGCTTTTATATTGATTACATAAAGCATTAAAACTGTTTGGACTTTCCCCATCAATTTTGGTCAAAGTATGCAAAATCGGTTGACCGAATCGGACACAGATCCCAACACCTACACCCACACCCATGACGTGTTGACACGGGTGTGACACCAAAAGTGAAGAGTCCGAGCAACTTAGCAAGAGACGATAGATAATGATAGAAATTGAAGGACAAGAAACTACATGAGAAACACTACGATTACTAGTATGGAAGGATAAATGAGACAACAGTCTACTATCTACTAATCTTCTACCATAGTTCGTGCCCAACATAACAGTGTAATCAAAAGCAAAAAGCGCAAAAAAACTCTAAGGTTCATAGGGGCTTTAAGCGCAAATAAAGCATGAGATTTATTGAGAATAGGTGCAAATGGAGAAAATATATATATATATATATATATATATATATATATATATATATATATATGTTTTGTCCATGACTAACTATTGTAAGCATGAATAACAAATATATGAACGAAGAAATTGATTGTTTTTATGATAAATTGAAATATCAATGGTTTAGAGCCTCTCTTCAGGGCTTAAGCACGCCTTTATAACACTGCTCCACAACCTTCTGTCTAAGGTCATGTCCTTGTAAGGCTCAACTGTGTCATGTCTTGTCTAATCAACTCTTCCTGATACTTCTTCGGTCTATCTCTACCTCTCCTGTGATCATCCATAGCCAAAAACTTTAACGCCTCAGAACAAGCGCATTCATGCATCTCCTCTTCACATGTTTGAATCGTCTCAGTCTCGATTCCTGCATTTTTTCCTCTACCGAGGCTACTCCTACCTTGTCCCGAATATCTTCATTTCTAGTCTTATCTTTCCTAATAAGCCCACACATCTGTTGCATCATCCTCATCTCCACAACCTTTGATCTTCTAAATATGAGAGCTCTTGACTGGCCAACACTCCGCCTTATACAACTTAGTTGGTATTAACCATTTTGTGGAACTTGCCTTAAGTTTTGGTGGCATCTTTTTAATACTCCGGATGTGAGCCTCCATTTCATTCACTCTGCACATAACGATGTGTGACACCATTGTCAATCTTCCTATTTCCTTGGATAATAGACCCAAGATACTTGAAACTTTCTTTCTTTTGGATGACATGTGCACTAAGCCTCACTCCACACCAACCTCGGGCTTGCATCGCTGAATGTGTCCATATATACATCCACCCCGTAATCATGGTTAAGTTGTATGCATTCTCACTCTAATTTTTAACTACTAAGGTTAACGTACTTGATTTGTATAAACACCTGGGGTGCGTAAGTATTTACCCAAATGTCGCTTGGGTATGAAACAAGGATGTTCAGCTCAACCGGCATAGGTGTGTTTACGTCTGGCACTCCATAAAATTGATGTATTTTGAAAATCAAAGTATGGAGTTCGCCAAAAATATTATCTAGTTCTGAGTCTTTTATTTGTGTATTGACAACCTCTAAACTTAGTCCATGTCAAAAGGACTTGATTTTTAACTCTTAACAGGAGGTTGATATTTGTGGGCGCTGAATTCATAAGATAAGATTGACACCTTCCATTCTCTTTTGTTTATTCTTTGACCTGATGCAACATTTGCCCTGATCTTTTGAGAAAATTTTTTAACCCCATGAGGACGTAGATGGATAGTGCTAATTATATTCAACTATGTGAGTATTCTTGATCTATTTCTTTATAATTCTTAGATGCTCGACTTTTCTCAGTTTAATATACCACATCAGTATATGCATAAAATGCTTTTGGTCTTTCTTCTCTCTTGTTCTATATTTTCTAATCTTATATATATCTTGTCTTGGGTTTATTTTTTTATATTCTCTTTGTAGTACTCCAAGTTTAATCCTTTCAAATTGGGAATGTGATAGTTGGGAATTGTGGGGAATAAAGTAATAACAAAAATGAATTTTGGACCAAGCACCTTAGGTTCTTCAGCCACTTCAGATGCTGTTAAGATTCTATAAGTTCATATTGTCCTGTAAATCTCCTCCACAATGCCTAGCATAACTAAGAATTCTTGAGATCTCCACTACTGTTTCCATGTGATTATGTGAAAAATCTCTTTTCAAAGTTGTAGACTTCAAGATCTTGTAAGGATATGATATCTGTAATCATATCTATGATCCTTAATAACAATCTCTATTCTTCAAGTATGCATAGGGATAAATAAGCATGTGGGCGCTAAAAGATAAATTAACAATCCCTGAATCCTGAGGAATAGAGATAGTGGACTTCCTAGGAGTACAGTTGACAATCCAACCGAAGTACAGATAGTGGACTTCTTAGGAGTTTTCTAATTAATGTATTCCTCAGCATACCCTTTATGTTGGCCACCCTTTATGTTGGCCACCATCAAAGAAGTGTTATTACATTGTTCTTTGCACCAAAAACTAAAGATAAATACAATTCCATTTGATCTGCCATCAAAATCCTTTAATTTCTCTCCTTCCATATATTCCACCAACTGCAAGCTGGTACCGTTTTCCACCAATTTTATTTTACTCTTACATCCCACCTTTTCTGATGTAGCAGCTTAGTAAGTGTGCATTATGTTCTGGCATTGTCCAATCCTCCCTAGCCAGACCGAAAAAGATTGCCCAGATTGGAGATGTTACCTTACAATGAAGGAATAAGTGACTGTTAGTTTCTGCTGCCTCCATACATAAAGAGCATCTACATGTTATCTGGATTTTCCTCCTCTGAAGTGTTTCATGAGTGAGACATGCTTTCTTTATTACTATTCTTGAAAAGCATTTCACCTTTGTTGGTGCCATGCTTTTCCATACATAAAGAGCATATAGATGTTATCTGGATTCTCCTCCTCTGAAGTGTTTCATGAGTAAGACATGCTTTCTTTATTACTATTCTTGAAAAGCATTTCAGCTTTGTTGGTGCCATGCTTTTCCATATAGTTTTCCAAGGGGGCCTTTAAAATTTCCTGTCATCTCAGATGAACCCCTGTTGTATACTCTAATCAATAAGAAATATCCATCTTCATTGTGCCCCCATCTGATGGAGTCGGGAGTAGTGGTCGTCCCTGTAAAATTTCCTATCCTTTCTAGTAGTTCAATCACCCTTTCCACTTCTCAATTATCCAACAATCTCCTGAAAATTAGATTCCATCCCTGTGCTGACGAAGTCTCTTCTATTGTCATATCTGGATTGGTGCTGATAGAAAAAAGTTGGTTTCTGGTGACCAACGTATGAGCAAGACCTGTTTTTCCCTGGAAGACATTATTGAGTCCTGTACATAACATGTCAAACACTGATAGTGTAGTTTGTTTCTCAATGTTTAGGTTCCATTACTATCGACTATATTATTCAAACACTTCCAACTGGTTTTTCTGTAATGTTATGTTGGGCGATGTGGCCAAATTGGTTCTCATTATGTGTATGTCGCAGATACACATCCTAATTCTGATAATTGACACTGGTTGTTGATGGTTACTTCTTTTACCCAGATCGGTTGTTATTAAGATTAATTTGTGCATTTCTCAATTGGTGCATGTGATTATTGCTTGAAGTGATGGATCATGTGACATCTAATAGTTGTGGAGAGGAGGATAGGTATGCTTTAGTGAGAAATTTAGCACATTAATGTGTTTTTCTTAAGGGAGGACTGGATAATCTACTCGAGAAACTAGGCAGATCCATTATTCATCGAGTTTGGTAGAGAAAGTTGCTGACCATTCAATAGATCTAGACGATAACCAATAGCTTAGGAGGTAAAGAGACTGAATTCCCTCTACCTCCGACTTGGGGTTAATTATCCATTAAGACTTACATCCCAAGTTTTAAACTTTGAGACCTTTAGTTAAGACAGAAAAGTTTCAAATATACCGTTACTCCTTGTCATAAAGATCTTCATTCTTATAGTTCGACTCAATGGTTAAGTGTGGCAGAAGATTGATGCAACAATGTGTTGAACTGAATCTAACAGTGTTCATACGAAACACGAATATACATGAAAAATTACGAAATATTTAGGTTGAATTCATCGAGTTTAAAATTTCCATTTACTCATACTTTGGTTGGAAATTGCATTACTCACCATTCCACTAGACAGACTGAGGCATTTCAGGTGGAGTTAGCGTTGCTGCATTTGGTTAGAACACGTGTCATTTTATCATTGGTCACCAAGAATAAACAGCATCTGCCCAAGCCTATTCAGCACGTGGCTTCTGTCTAACTCTTCTACTAACCATTCAAACTTTTTTCTCTTGTTTCGGTGTCTGATATTCGTATTGAATTCCTACATATTCAAATCATATCGTGTAAATTCATTTAGGTGGAAAATTGCTTTTTAACATAATTTTTTCATATTCATAATTCGAATTCAAAATCGTCCGTGTGAGATATACAACTAGAAGCTTCTTTCTTGAATGAAACTTATATATCTTATGTTTTTCTTTTTATTTATTTCATCTCTTCACGTGTGTGATTTGTTGTGTAGCTTACATCTTTTTGAGCCCATATATCAAATCCCAAGAATTCACCACATCAATAGTTATTATAAATAATAAATACTAACACTCAATGCCAATATAGTTATTATATGTGTTGTTGGGGAGAGGTTGTGAAAATAGGAAGGCTCCTTCATGTTAGGTGTTTAGATCTATTATATTCGAATTTTATTTTTATCACATTTGTTATTATATCTACTAACGTTTCGTTCTAATATAACATATTTGATAAACAAGAGACATTTTTATCTGCATTTGCACCTGCACCTTAGTGAACGAATTTGTTCGCGTATGATTCGTGCAGAAAGGTGTAGGTGTTCATGCAGACAAAAATGGTATCTTGGCCTCCCATTAGTTTCCCAATCTTTACCTTTCAAAGTTGTTGCACTAAGTGTAAGCATTGTGTTGATGGGAGATGGTAGTATTCAACGAATTAATCGAGGTAAGCATAAGTTGACACTTATTTTTTCAATCGTAAAGAAAATATTACTATGGTTGGTTTGATTTCCTTATCAAGATTCTTGTTTGATTTGTCGTTGCAATAATATGATTATTTAGGTATTCGACTCAGCAACGAGGCAAACCCGTCTAGTCCTATCGGGATGATAAAGGATATCAATGGTGTTGTTTTGATGACGATTAATTCCTTCTACACCATTAAAGTTTGTGGTGAAATGAATATGATTTCTTCATTTAAAATATAATTAGATGTTTGTCTTCGAGTTGTAGGATGGTAAAATATCCCATTATGGAACGCTTTCCCTTTTAATTGACGGTAAGGCCCCGTTTGGCCATAGATTTTCTAAATAAAAAGTGGAATTTTTTTTTGGCAAATAGTGTGTCTATATAATTTGCTATTTGGCAAATAATCCAAATTTTCAGTTACTAGAAAAAATTAGTGTTTTGGGAACTTTTAAAATTGAAGTTTTACACCAAAAACATTCTTTACAGTAGTTGTTTGCATTGTATCACATAATCTTTTACATGAACACCAAAGGAATGATGGAATATTCAATGAATACGAAGGTGATGATATGATTGTTGCGGATCAGGGAAATAAAGCCACGTGCTTCATCTACTTCACGATGTATAGAATAATGTATGTCGCACTCTCTCTGAACAATCACTACTTGTTATTTGTTGCAACAAAGATTCAACTAACTTTGTGGTGTAGTCATGAATCTTATTATATTGACGTTTTTATCTTTTTATATAATACAAACTTATGGTTAGTTTTGATAGTTTTAAGACTTATGAGTATCATTGTGAGATTTTGCCCAAATCTTCATCCAAATAATTGTCAAAAATATTTGAAAATCTATGATCAAACACTAGTGAAGTGACATATATTTGGATAAATATTTAATAAATGATCCTCCTTTTATTTTTGATTTTTACAATTTCTAAACCTATGTAAAAATCTCTTTGAAAAAAACTAAAAGAAATTATTAGACACAATGATCTTAAACTTGTAAACGTTACCCCAAGGTCTAATCTTATCAATCACTTAAGTTTATAAAAGACAAAAGTATTCATTATCCCCCTGTACTTGAAGCTTTTTATTCAGTGTACATCTAAACTTTATTTTGTTTCAATTACCCCCCTGAACTTGCTTATTCATCGAACACGTACACCTTTATGTCCACTCACTACGATCGTGTCCACACGCGCACGACACCTAGATAAATATTTTTGCCACCTAGTTAAATATTTTGCCACCTAGATAAATATTGTCACCTAGATAATACCAACCTTCACAATTCACAAATCAAACTCTCTCTTAGCAGGTGAAAATCCATGTAGGTATTCACCAAAAACTGAATCTTTCAATGAAATTCTCGATATTCTTGGTCGTATGAGACGTTTGATGAACTCAACCAAGTGCTTGATGAAATGTCTAAGAGAGGAAATTTGGTTAATGAAAAAACTTATGGTATTTGATTAAGAGATATGCTGCAGCTCATAGAGTTGAAGATGCAAAAGAGTTTTTCTATAAGAGGAAAAATTTTGATTTGGAACTTGATGGATTGTGTTTCAAGAAGAGGATTCCCGAAGCCCTTGAGAAAAATTTGAAAATTGAAAAGGGAGAAGAGATAAAGAAGAATAAAATGAAAAACATAAAAGATTATTTGGATCATTGTTCCAATATCTCAGCCTTTCTGCTGGAACCAGCAACTGGGCAGAAGCAAAGGCCATGCTTTTTGGCCTTAAATGGTGCATTGAATAGCTAGAGAATAGAGAGAGAAAAATTCTTAAAATAAGCCAAAATATTAAAGAAAAATAGATTTTTTACGTATATTACCATTGTAACTTTATGATGTGACAAAAAATCGCTGTCTCACGCGCTTTGTAGAGTTTAATTTCAGTTTCTATGCCAGGTGGACAGAAAAAGTGTACGTGTTCGATGAATAAGCAAGTTCAGGGGGTAATTGAAACAAAATAAAGTTTAGGTGTACACTGAATAAAAAGCTTCAAGTACAGGGGGTAATGAATACTTTTGCCTTTATAAAAGTACCTCACATTAGGCAGATATTTACGTAGCAAAAAGTATATAATAAAAATAAAATGATCAAAATAAATATTCTTTTCGTAATGTCTGTATTTTCTTTTTAGTTAGTTTCATAAAGAATGATTCCTTTTCTTTTTTGGCAACACTTTAATTTTTATTTTTCATGTGGCATATTTAATACCACAAGATTAAAGAGCATTTTGATACATTTGACATAACTTTAATTTAGAATCACAAAATTAAAAAGTATTCTTTCTTTTTTTAAACTCTATTTCAAGTCAAATTAGATTATTTTTTTTCGAAACGAATAGAATAATAAGTTGTTTTGATAATTGGAACTGAGAGGTATGTGAAGAGATGATGAGCTATTCTTAGCCATGCACTTGTCAAGTGTATGGAAAACCTAATACTGAGTTGTCATTTTCAATAAATTTTCTTTCTTATCCTAAATAATTCACAGGATATTTATTTATTGAGTTTAAAATATATAAGGTAAGAATTTTGTAGGAATAATATGTGTTTGAAATTTCAGAAATATGTTTATATAATATTAAGGTTTTATTATTTTTTTAAACTTATTTTATTAATAATTATTTATCTATTTTCGGTTTACGTGGTACTATCTTGTGGGTTCAACGATGATTGACTTTTTTTTTCAAGTTAGTGCTACATAGGTCAAAATGGGGTAGAAAACTACTTATAAAATAAGTTTAAAGGTTAATAAGACCTTAGTATAGTATAAGTGCGTCTTTGAGATTTCGGGCATAGGATAAGGAGTACTTGTACATTTTTCCAATTTTTTTCCATGATCATTTTAACTAGCAATCAGACAATTTAAATATATATCATAATAATATATTCAGTGTAATTTTTTAATTGAAGTTTAAAGAATGTAGTATAAATATAATCTTGCTTCTATGTTATAAAGATTGATAAAAATGTTATTTTAATAAATCTACAAGTCAAGTAAAATATATAAACAAATAAGTATGGAAATAAAATAAAATAATAAAAAAGTTGTGTAAAAACAAAGGAGAAGAGAATATAGCAACAAGAAGTAATGTAGTATCTAAAGCAAAAAAAGCAATATGTAATTAATAATAAATAAAATCAAACAAGGGGACTATTAGAGTGTAATAAGAACAATAAGGTTAAGAAAAACGGTTCTCGACTCTAATCATCAATCTTTATATTTTTTTTAGAACCATGTATTCTTTGATAAGTTGTGCATGTATCAAGTCGTATCTAGTTACTTTTTTTAAATATTGTTTCAGTTTATCTCTATTTCTCTTCGTATCCACAATAGCAAGGGTGTAGCTACGCTAGGGCAAGGGTGTCAAGCGACATCCCTTCGTTGAAAAATTATATTGTATATACAGATCAATTTTATTTTTAATAAATATATATACAAGTATTGACACCTCTTCATACAAGTTGAAGGTTTAATGTTGGGGTTGCAAAAATTATTTGAGATTTTTTGTATTTTATTTCACCACTCACACCTACTTGCCGGGCAACTATGCATCTTCTCTTCTTGTGTCCTAATTATTTCCGTCCATCTTCATTATTTTGTCTATAGATCACTTTCAACTTATCTTGAATATCTTCATTGTGATTTTTACCTCTTATATTATGCGTACACAATCATCTTCTTTTTTATTTATAAAATATGCACACATCCATCTTAATATCTTTAAATTTTTTATATTTATTTTCTGGATGTGTGAATTGTTTAACTGACCAACATTATGTCACATACAACATAGTTGGGTCAAACAATCACTTCACAAAACTTACCTTTAAGTAATGGCGAATATTTTTATTACAATCCACGATATGCGAGCATTACTTCATTCATTTCTTCTAATATGACGTGTAATAATACTATTATTCTCTTTATTTTCTTGAATTACTAACATTAAATACTTGGAACTTTCTCGCTGTGTGGATATAAATTGTATCAAAATTCTCACTTTCATGTATTTCATGTAAGTTATGTTTAACTTGAACACTTTAAACTTCATAATTTATCTTTAAATCATCAACAAATTATTAACTCCGCTCATACTCTTATAAATTAATTATACGGAAAAAAAATATAATCAAGATATTATATTAACAATAGTATACCTTATACAAAAAAAAAGAGAGAAAAAGGCAAGCAAATATATAGTTGTGCTAGATTTTATGTGAGGATTATCATTTTTATAATCAAATAATAATGTATAAATTATGCAAATTTTAATGTTCAACTCTACTCTAACCAATAACCAAACAACCTCTAAATATCTATTAAAATAATAATAATAATAATAATATTTCAACTTCAATAATAATAATCTAAACAAGAGCACGACCAAAGCGACGCCGTCTTATTTAGGAGCATATATATATAAATAATCCCCTTTGAAATCACAATCTAGGGTTTCAAAAAAAAAATCCCAATCCAATCGGTAAAACCCTAATTCGCAGAGAGAGAAAAAATGGGAGGAAAGTGTCCTCACAGGAGCGTGAAGAAGCGTAGATACTCTCACAAGCAGTTTCGCCGTGCGAAATTCCTTGTCAAAGGAGACGATGCTGTTTACGATGAGCTGTTAAAGCCGGAGGAGCAACGGAAAGAGTTGCCCGTCGACGAAGATCTTCCCGGAATGGGTCAATACTACTGTATGCACTGCGAGTAAGATAAATTTCGTTGCTTTAATTTTCGTGAAGTTTGATTTTTTTTAATTTATAAAAAAATGACTTTTTTTTTTTGTGTGCGTGTTTAGTCGATATTTTGCAAATGTTACTGTGAGGGATGAGCATTTCAAGACGAAGAAGCACAGGAAGCGGTATGATGTTAATTGATTTCAGCTTAACTGTTAAATAATTGGAGTAAAAGATACTTTTTTTATTGATTTCATATCGCAACAACAACATACTCAGTATAATTTCATAGGTAGGATCTGGGGAGGGCAGTGCACGCATATCCTTGCCCCTGCCTTGTGAAGGTAGAAAGGATTTTTTTTAAGGATAGATTCCAGGTTCAAGTGAAGAATTATAAAAAGTATTGAAATAAAATACATTCGTGAAGAAGTCATTGCTAAAAATGAAGTAGGAAAGAACAGTAGCAACTACAAATAAAATGGTAATTGAAGCAGAGGAAACAAGCAATTATTGATTTGTTATGGGATGAGTTTGTGGAAATGGATTGAAGTTAGGTGAGGGTAGTTTCTTCTGATTATTACTGCAAGGTAATGAAGCTTAAATGCTGAGAATTGATGATTTTCTTGTATATTGATTTCCTTTGACTTGTTTATAGAAAGCTATTTGTAGGAGACAAAGTAATTGTATTTAGTCTAGAGACTAGTGAGGGTACTGTAGTTGAAGGCAAGCTTATTGACTTGAGAAGGATTAGAAGCTAAAAAAGGTGTTTCAGACTTTCAGTTAGATGTAGGTGTCTCAAGGGTATGGCATAGCAATTAATGAGTTGAGTAAAAGCAATGAAAGTCCATGTCTTACATTCCTGCAGAAACAAGAATTGTTTGGGTGATACATTCCATTTGCCTTGGCTTTGGTGGCAGATTATCTGGTATTTATGCGAGTTGATGGTACTTGATGAAATAGTCAAGGTGCACTCGTTGCAAATAAGAATTAATGACTAGTGATATTCCTTCAGTATAAGACATCTTCATCCTAAAGAGAATAAAAAGTTGGATGGGCCCAAACATCGTAATAGGAAGTAGACCCTCTTTATTTTGATCTGTAAGGAGTAACTTTGTTTATTAAGACACCAACAAAAGGTGATGCTGGGATAGTTACATCCAGAAGGAAACCATTGCAAGTCGTAGTAATGAGCTATCCAATCAACATAGGTACCTATCCAATTGCCTTTGGGTGACATTCTGTGTGAGACAATCAGACATGGAAGAAGCTGGAGGAGAGCTTCCGAAGATTCCAATCAACTTAGGTTGCTATCCATTTCCCAATATTTTGGTTTCTCCTGAAAGTTGATAATACAGCCATTTCCCGTCTTTAAAAAACGTTCAATTGTTTTGAATGTAATGAGCTGTATTAATTAGGAAAGAGCCATGCCTTTCCAGTCCAAAAACTTGTTTTCCTTTTTTTTTTTTTTTGAGAAAACCAAAAACTTGTTTTCCTACCATCCCCCTTTTGTTGGTGAGATCTCTTGAAAGAAATCTGACATAGCCTTGATGCATTTCCAGATATCTTGACCAAGGGAACGAGGATAAGAAGTTTACCTCGATCGACCAATTCCTTTGCAAATTTAGAGCCTCTTAAGAGAAGGGGAATATATAATCGCGCTTTGTCTGTGTATCATATCATTCCTTATTATAAAGTATAACAAACTCAGTGAATTGCAAACTATGATGTCCCACACAGTCCAATAGGAGTAGAGACAACCTTCTCTAAAATTCATTTGAACTGACAAACTGGGTGGAAAGCATGCCTAGCAACAACTAAACTAGCTGAAAGATTTCAAAGGAAACATGGTCCTTGACCATCTTGATTCTTGCATTTTTGCCATCAAATTTTCCTACCGATACAGGTCAATGATTTAACTTACCAGGACCATGAAGTTTAGGAGTCGAGGACCATAGAGATGTGCTTTTAGGGTTGTATATTGAAGACTGAAGACCATCTCAGCTGCTTGTATTACACAGTAACACATACCTGATAATTTGCTGTTAAACCATTTTGCCAACAAATAGTACTAGCTGATTGTCTAGAGAGTTAGATGTGTGTTACTTTCAAAGATGGAAGAACAATAGTACTCCCTCCGTCCCATTTTAGTCTGTCCCTAAAAGAATGTCACCTTACTATAATAACAATTTAACTGTAAAATTCCTCTTTTACCCTTAATGAAATGATCTACAACCACGCAAGTATCTAAGAATTATTTAGACCACAATTTCAAAAGTCGTCCTTCTTTTCTTAAACATCGTGCCAAGTCAAACGGTGCCACATAAAATGGGACGGAGGGAGTATTATTCTGTTTTTTAAATTATAGAAGAACTTCTAGTAGTGAATTTGGCAGTAGTATTTGCTTAGTGTTCTTTGCAAGTTACCTTTTTATTCTAGCCTGGTTGTTTTGACTGCATTGGGGCAACAAATTCAAATAGAGGTCATATAACATCGTAGAGCCTGTGCAGTCTTTCACACTTGCATGGACAGGGTGAAAGAATAGATTAGCTTTTTGCAAGTGAATGGTGAAAAGAGAATTGGTTATAAATAATGTGTGAAAGTCTTGAACATACAAATTGTGTTTTATTCGTCTATCAGCTTCTCTATTTTCTTTGCATTGTCCAAGTAGGGTTATATTGGATAATTCAACATGTCTCACATGGTAATTGGGGATTTTGTTTCATACGTACAACTTAAAACATTAACGTAACAGAAACATAGATGTTACAACTTGAAAATGTGATACTCTCATTATAAGTTGTAAACTGAGATGGTTGGGAACTGCATATCCAATTTGAAGTGTATATGATGCTCCAAACACACAAATTTGACTAATGAATTGTGAATCCGTAGCTTTTTAGTGAGTATAGTTGGTAGTCTGAATAGTTCTGTACTTTTGTTTATGCAGTGTGAAAATAATGATGGGCCCTAGACCGCACACCCAACTTGATGCCGACTTAGCTGCTGGAATGGGCATGCCAGATAATGGGCCAAAGCTAATGTCAATGAGTTAGAGCTTCCCTCCTCCTGTTTACAACTCATTCGACACTGGTAGAGGAACCGTCTCTCCGTCTCTCTCTGTCTCCCAGTATAGTAAGTTTAGAAGATACCTAGCAGAGCATATTAGCTTGGTGTTTCTTGTTTGGCCTAGATTTGCTGAGATGATGCTAGCTAGTGACTACCTATGATTTGTTTCTACTGTATCAAACCACAGATTGCTTGAAGAATCGCCGTCTTTGAATCTATATGTCAATTTTTATTCAATTTGGGTTCGATAGCTAAACGCTGAAAGAGCAGTAGTTCGTTCAGTTTTTGTTGAACTGGAATAGTGCTTGATCCATCTTACAAGATGTCTCCTATCTAAATTTGTGGAAACTTGAAAGTCATATGAACCTTGTAATGAACAAAATAACATGTTTAACTATTAATTATTATCGTTAACTGTGGAATAATCTAGTACTTGTGATGGTAGAAGGTAGCAGATATCGAATAATTGTGTAATCACAGTAATAATTGAGTGATGCTAATGGGGTTAATCTTTTTTGTGTGTGTGTTTTGTATTAGTTAATGTAAACATTCTATTATAGTCAATTAACACAAACAATAATCTCATTTATATTGTCCTAAAGCTTAAAAGGTACAAAGTTGAATTAATATTTTACTAATATTATTTCATTTTTAAGTTAGGACCAATTTATAAATGTACCAATTTGGGTACATTAGGCAATGTGTATATTATCATAGACATTTATCTTAGTTTTCTTCTAGTTGTATATATATAGTAAATGTAAAAAGTACCAAAAAGGGCTGTAACGGAATGGCAAGTATTTCTCCATTTTTAATTGAAAGTTACAAATTTGAATCTAAATATGGGACTTCTCGATGTTCGAATTAATTTGATAAATGTGGGTAACGGATACAGAGTGAAAATCAATTTAACAGAGAAATGCAACACAGATTTTTTAAAAGAAACCAACTATGTGATGGATTTTTCGAGAAATATACAGAATTTGAGTTAAAGTTAAAATTATATTTTTCATGCTAGCTAGCTTCGCCCTTACAATTAGGATTTTGATTCGATAGTAAGGACGTTACACGTGATTTATGGAACACATATCACGAGTTTAACTTTATTACAAATAAAGCTAAATATTAAGTCGTAGAGAAAGATAGAGGGGTGGACTCATACTCTTTCGAAATTCCAAACGTGTACGCCAAATAGAATTATAATTATAAGAAAAAAACAAATCGTTAAAAATTGCATTTTACAACACTTTCTGACGCAAAATTTGTTTGTATTTTATGGATTTTTTCTTATTTGTCATTTGAATAAGTCAAAAACACAGTCCAAAACTCTTATGATGCATTTTTTTGGTTTTTATTTTATATATATATTTATCTATTTTAAAATGACGCAATTTTTATTTTTATTTTTTAATGAGAACATTTATTAGTTATACGAATACAATGAAACTTTTAAATAATCTTCATTTTTCAAATATTTTTTTACTTTAATTATTAAGTCTCTGAATAAATTAATTTTCACTTTCAAAATAAATTTGTCTTCAACTCTGTCTTTTTTTTTTCTTATATTATATATATATATATCTTTATTTCATAACACAACTTTTTATTCACTTGAATGATTTTATTTTAACTCATATCTGTCATGTTTTTGACTTTAGCATTTTGTTCACACAGACAATTACAAATATATAGGATCCAAATAATATCATAATGGAATATACTTCGAATCGTTTTTTTAGAATGTATAAAAATAATATTAATTATAACATAAATTAATAATGTAAAACTATTGTATCCATAACTTGATCTAGTATATTAAGCTCGAAGAGATTTTAATTTTAATTTTATTTTTTCTAATACGACCTACGAAATAACTTTTTTATGGTCAAGATATATAAGATCAGACAGTCTATTTTTCTCGATAATAATCTTGTCATTCATAATAACTTCTTACTGAAATGTTTCAAAACTCACAATCTACATCTAATTACTTCTCTAGTAAATAATTCATGTGTTGCAAAGCTTACGACGTTACTAAATAAGGTTCGTTTATTTAACTTCAATTATTAACGGAAGATAAATTTTAATTATTTTATAAATTTATTTATCAATACCCCTTTATTCTAAGTTTTTTTTTTTTTTACCAATGTTTGAAAATAATGCCGTTGCCTTCATCATGAAAAAAGCCATAATTATTTGATTTTTGTTTCTTTTTACTATTAGACTCTTTTTCAATCCTTTTTCTAACAATCATTTCGCTCCGTATTCGATATCTATATTGAAATCTGACTAAATTTAAATTTATGTATTACATAATTCATTTTTGAGGATTGCCTCCCAACAGAACTTATTTTATTCGTTGAGACTCGTGTCCAATTATAACATGTTTTAATTTGTGTAGTTTGATTATACTATTGTTATTCTATTAATTATTATTTTTTTTCGTCCAAAATTGTTTTAATTTTGAGCAGAGGGTCTATCGAAAAAACATGTATCGCTCTACCTTTAAAATAGAGGTTAGGTCAACGTACTATACTCTTATCTTGTTTAGACTCAATTTTATGAGACAATACTGAACATATTATTACTATTATTGTTATAAAAAAAAATCAATTTTAAAAATTTAATCGAAAATAGAGGAATTTCAACGGTTTCATTTCATCTCATCAATTATAATAAGTTGCTTTCTCTTTTTTTGTTAACACTTTCGATTTATCGGTTATATACATAGACAGTATAATATAATAATTTTTTTATGATCAGTATAATTTTATATGAACAGTATAATTTAATTTGTTATAATAAGTTATTTACCTATCATTTAAACTAGGTTAGGGATGGAGGATGTATCATTTTTTGGTCCTTTATGTTATTGGTAAATGTAATTTTAATTTTTTTTTGATGATTGATTAAGTATATTTAACTTTAAATTTTTTTGGAATGTGTGTCTTATATTCATTTTGATTGTGAATATTGACAAATTTTGAGAGTTAGTAAATGTTTCGTTATTTAGTTATTCATGTGTTATGTTTAATTTGTAGTGTTATTTCATATTTCGAAATAATATACTTGTAAGTAAAGGGATAAAAATATATATTTTGAACTAATTGAATTGACTAAAATTAAATTTGTCAATAATTAACAAAGCGAATCCCATTGAAAATCTTAGACGCTCAAATGAATTGTATTGTCTGAAAATGGTGAATATTTTTATATTGATCAGTGTAATTTAACATGTTATAAGTATTAATTAGTTAATGTTATCAAATAAAGTTATTTACAATTATTTCTTAAATAATCTAATAATGTAAATATTTTTATACGTATATCAGAACATGAAACTTAAAGACTATTACGATAGATGCTCACACAATCAAAATCAAACAGTCCAAAATTGCAAAAAGTAAAATAAAATCATATCTTGGTATGGATTATGACTTATAATCTTGTCTCAAATCCAACATTTTTAGGTCCCATGTTTTTATTAATCCACACAAACAATAATTTTTATGAAAAAGTGATCATAGACAAATTTAATAATCTTGATTATTAAGGTTTTGTCATAATTAACGTTTGTAACAATTAGTACTAGTAGTAATTAATTAGTAGGGCCTAGTTAGGTTGATTTGGTGGTGAATTGATAGGAGTGGGACACAAAATTAAAACATGTCCAAAAATTTGTTTCTTCAAATTAAAGTTAAATATGTTGTTTCAAACATTATGATGAATTTGTCTTGAAATAAAGGGGATGTACTATGACTTTGTGGCCATAGACATGACTAAAATCAATCATGTATAGTGTGTCTATTTATTTATGATCGAAAAATTCATCTGAAGTCGGTTTGAATTAACAAGTGTTTGAAAGCCTTAGGTAAATAAGTATTTTACAGATAGCCGACAATTATTAATAATTGGTCATTTCGATTCTTTGGAAAAACTCGATGAATTTGGGAGATCACTTTAGGAGAGCATAATGACTGTGGATGAATATATCGGATGGTTTCGATCACGACCTAACTATACCTACCGTCTTTCCTTTTGGATAAATATCAGTTGTTCGTCTAATGATAACTCGGTATATCCTTATGCCAAAGCCTTTTAAACTCGAAGATTATAAGTTTGTAATCCTTCTCTACTTAAATACTGAACTTAGTTCGGTTGGAAAATGGCTCGAAACTGTGATCTAAGGTCATCTTTTGACCCTTTTTTATGAGGATAGTATCTGGATCAGTTTTTACGCACCTCGACCAATTCCACAAGATACACGTTACCTCTCACCAGTAACAAATACCAAGTAACTCTATTCACCTAGGCTAGGACAAATGAGAAGAATCATCACATAGTGTTTTTTTTCCTCTAATGAAAAATTTAAACCTGAAACCTCACGACCACTTTATCGAGTAGCTAATGAACATTAGGTACTAAAAATCCCCACAAAGATAGTGAATTGTCCCACTCACCCTTTTTTTTCCTTCCTACATTGTACAACGAAAGAAAAGCAATGCGGTGCATAAAGCATTCTGCGTTATCATGATTCAAAGAAGGGCCTATGATGTAAACAGTCTACCGTAATACAAACATTGTACTACCACAACTAAGTTGAGTTGATTTGGTGTGTTCTCAGAGAAAAAGAGTGTAAGATTGAAGGATAAATATAAATTTTGGATTAATGCACATATTATACTATACTATACTAGCAACAGTGAACAAGAAATTAGCAGTCCAAAAAATAATAAGGGTGTTACACAAGGTATACTCCTCTTCTTCTTTTTTTTCTAGTGGTATTTTCATTTTGAGCTTCAATTCGCGTTTTTTTTCTCAATCTTGATCTTCCTTAGGACGCGAAGAAGACGTTGATCCTGTTGCCATATTCACAGCTTCTCCATGTGTAAATCGTTGTAGTTGTATCATACGCGCATAAATACCATCTGAGTAGTTTTTCAGCAGATGAGAATGAGAACCTTGTTCTGCTACTTTCCCATCGTCTATGACCGCGATAACATGAGCATTTCTGATTGTAGATAGCCTATGTGCAACAACAATAGTGGTCTTACCTGCACAAGCGCGATCCAATGCTTCTTGTACACATCTTTCGGACTCTGCATCGAGTGCACTTGTTGCTTCGTCTAGCAGCATTAGCTCAGCTTTCCTTAGGAAAGCACGAGCAATGGCGATTCTTTGCTTTTGTCCACCGGACAATTGAACTCCCCTTTCTCCGACGAATGTTTTGTATCCATCAGGCAATGCAGATATGAACTTGTGGGCGTTTGCCAAGGTTGCTGCTTCGGTTATCTCAGCTTCGGTTGCTGACTCGTGTCCATACGCGATGTTTTCATAGATGGTGGTAGCAAAGAGGCAAGGTTCTTGTGGCACTACAGCAATGTGTCTTCTCAAGGATTTAAGGTTGTACTTGCGAATATCCTTGCCATCGATGATGACACGTCCGGATGATGGCTCGTAGAACCTCTCTATAAGTGCAATGACTGAGCTCTTTCCACATCCACTTGGTCCAACAAGAGCAAGAGTCTTTCCAGCTCGAGCACGAAGATTCAAATCACGGAAAATTGACACGTCGGGTCTAGTGGGATATGAGAAGTCTACATGCTTAAATTCCACTTCACCACGAAGACGATCAGGGGCAGCGGTAGCATCTGGATCATCCGGCTCAACTTCTGTTTTACGGTCAAGGAGTTCGAAAACAGAACGCATTGCTCTGCCACCCTTGATGAAGTCGGGGGCTAAGGTCAATGTTTCGGCTGCACCATTAGCAGAAACCATGAGCACCATGAAGACACGGATCGTCTTCGAGAAGTCAGAGATCCCGTGCTTGACAAGCCAGGAGGCATACCAAAGGCCAAGGGCATAGGAAGCATAAAGCAAGAATTGAGCAATCCCATAACCACTTCCCGCTATCTGTCCCTTCCAGAAGCAACGCCTAAGCGGAGTCTGGAGGCTTGCGTCAAAAAGGTTGACTATTTTCGTCTCCGAATTAAAGGCAGCAACTGTTCTTACATTAGCTACAGCTTCTCCAGCAAGTTGAGTGGCTTTGGCATGAGCAGCTTCTAAGTCTCCTGAGAATCCCTTCATGAACATTTTCTGTTGGGAGATACAAATAATTCAGCACACAAAGAACATATAATCTAAAATGGAAGTGTCTTAATAAAAATCTCCGTCCCAATTTATGTGAACGTGTTTGACTAGGAATGGAGTTGAAGAAATGAAATGAAGACTTCTAAAACTTGTAGTCTAAAATAAGTCATAGATGTTTGTGTGCATATATATCGTCTCACAAAGGGTAGAATGAGAAGTATAAAGTCAAATTGTAACTAAATATAGGGAGGAGTTATCCTTTTTCTTCGTCTGACCAAAAAGGAGAGAATGTCACGTAAATTGGAACGGAGGAGTATACAGAAACAGGAAGTGTAAAATGAGTTAGAGATTGATCGTTTTTATTGATAAACCTGTTAACTGATAAATTAACATGTTGTGGGATTCAATTTGAGTTTCCATGTACTCACTCACCTGTAAAACTGTTGCTGCAACGACCACGGGGAAGACCCCAATGAGGACGAGGGCCAGACGCCACTGCAATACGAATCCTGCTGTGCACGCGACTAGCATGAGAGCTGAGTTCTGCATAATGACGGAGATTCTATCCCCGATGGCTGACCTAACATTGTTGGCATCCAGAGAGAGCCTAGCAGCAATTCTCGAACTATCGTTCTCTTCCTGATCGAACCACGCCATTTCCATTTTAAGCACAGCTGCCAGCATTTTCTCTCTCACCCGTTTTGTCAAATTCTCCCCCACTACATCCCAGTAGTAATGCTGTAGAGTGTTGAAAATGAGTGCAGCTGATGAAACTCCAATCAAAAGATAACAGTATTTTGCAATTTGTTTGCTCATATAAGCATGATCCGGATTGTAGTACACGCTAAGAACAGCACTCAAGACGTATGCAAAGAAAGCACTAAGTGAACCACAGATGACAGAGCCTATCGAACCAATTAAAGCATAAGACCACTCAGGAGAGTTCATTTTTGCAAGCCGGCCAAACGAACTAGCTTGGTCTTTGAATGCAAGCTTTTCATTTCGGTAATTCGAATATGCAGCATCAAGAGAGAGACTGAAGTCCGAGGTAGAAAAGTCAGACAACCGGCGGGAGTATGGTGATCGACCATATGAAGAGTTTCTAGTGATGATTGGTGAGCTTACAGAGTTCCTTGCACTCGAGGGCCTGTGGAGAAAAAAGTTGAAGAGCATTAAGAAACAATCACCTCACGTATAAGCCACAGCTGTGAGTTTTATGATTCTCGTTTTTAGTGTCAGGTGTAATATTATTATTTGGATAACTATACCTTGCACTGCTCTTTCTGGCATTACTAAGAGCGGTTTCATGAGCCGCTTCTTGCATTTTGATGAGCTTGGCATACATACCATTCTCTCCTTTACTCATAAGCTCATCGTGGCTTCCAATTTCCGATACACTGCCTTGTTGAAGTACAGCCACCAGATCAGCCTTTCGGATAGTAGACAGACGATGAGCAATCACAAGTGTCGTTCGTCCAATCATGAACCTGTCTAGAGCCTCCTGCACTAGCTTTTCCGATTCAGAATCTAAAGCACTAGTTGCCTCATCTAAAAGAAGGATGGCCGGGTTTTTAAGCATGGCCCTTGCTATAGCAATCCTCTGCTTCTGTCCACCCGATAATTGTAATCCTCTCTCCCCTACCTGCAATGTCCAAATACACATTTTCACATTCCATAGGTCTAACTCAAACATGTTTACTTTAAAGAAAAACAATGAACGTTAATCACAGAAATAATGACTACGACTCATGCCACACCGGTCCATCACAAGGCTCGATAGAGGAAACGTACTCATCAAAATTTAAAAATAGCTTACGTCATACATGTTACAGCTCAAATTTCATTTTACTCTCAGATTAACAAATAAAAGTTTGATATTTGACTACTAAGTAACATCTCATAGACAAATCAAGTAAAACTAATTATCACAGTCCAGTTACTATCTCCAGCTTTCATCAACTTGTCCCTTTGTTACACTTCCCATTCAATTATATTTTAATCGATCAAACGAAATGCCCCCCCCCCCCTCCATACATCTTGTGAGCACAATAACTTCCAAGTAAGTATTTATTTGACTTTGTATGTATATCATGCTTGTTATAATCCTACCGAGTATCGATAATCCTACATGTTTTTCCTCAATTTTTTTTTCTGATGCATTTATCTTCTCTATTGTCAACCCTCCAACTACTAACATTACAAAGAAAGTCTTTTGTTCTCACATGAATAGATAAAATAAAATTTGTTCCTGCACATGCACTGTTGACTGAAAACCCCATGTTACCTATTTCTTAAATGAAATGACCAGTCCCCTACAATCATTGACTTCATTATAATAATGTTTAGGTTTGTTTGTTGACCAAACACAACAATTTAGATTTGAAAAAAAGAGGCATCTTTGTATATAATTTACAGTTAAATGTACCTTCAAAGCTATAGATATTTGACCATTCAACACAACCAATGAATTAATTGGCTTTGCCTTAGGCTAAAGTCATCCTTTAGGTTAAAAAAAGAAACTTTGCCTTTGACTAAAGGAAACCCTTTTGTTATATATATGATAGTACATGTTTGTTGCTCGGACTCTCGAAAAATGTTGTTGCGGTCGTGACAGATCCTTTAAAATGCACTACTTAATAAGTTTGCATCAATCTTTGTAATATCCCTAGTGGTCCCACTTGGACCAAGATTAATGCCAAACTAGATTATAGTTATATTTATTTTATAGGTTAGACACTAGTGGGACCAGCATGAGTTATATTATATGGTCACATATTAAATACCATATGGAATGTAAAAGAAATTTTTAACATTTAATGATGCATCTGCTAAATCTCTATTAATGCAGCATAATTGGTTGAGTATTTTTCCTTTTTTGGCGACTATTCAATTCTAACTTCCCACATGGCGTATTTAAAATCACAAGATTAAACGATAATTTGGTACATTCCACATATCTTTACTTTAAGACAACAAGATTCAAAAGTTTTACTTGCTTTCTTGAACTTCGTACTGAGTCAAAAACAGACAAACAAATTGTAATTTTTTTAGTTAGCTAACCTGAGTATCAAAGCCATCAGGAAGTTTGATTATGAAAGAATGGGCATTGGCAACTCTAGCAGCTTCTTCGATCTCAATTTGTGTTGCATCTGGCCTTCCTAATAGTATGTTTTCTTTGATGCTTGTTGCGAAAAGTGCTGGTTCTTGGCTTACAAGGCCAATTTGCTGCCTTAGCCATTTCAATTTCAGTGTCTTAATGTCATTTCCATCAAGCATAAGTTGTCCTGCATAAAGATTAACTATTAGCTTGAGATGTTCATACATTAAATACGATGCTCGGACTCTCCGAAATTGTTGTCACGCCTACGTTTGGAGTATCCGGCTTGCGTTTTGAAGAGTCCGAGCAACATAGCATGATAACTAAACATGTCTCCACATAAACACATGGACTTCATGAAATTCATTTTCAACTGCCAGACATTTCATTAAAGTTGCCCATCACATTGCTAATATTGAATTCAATAATGAAGTAGTAATTGTTGCAAAGTTGTGGTACCTGAGGTGGGATCATAAAATCTTTCGATAAGGGATACCACAGTGCTTTTCCCCGAACCACTGCTTCCGACTAAAGCAATGGTCTTTCCAGCCGGAACAACGAGGTTGAAATTGTTGAGAATCTTGATTTCTGGCCTTGAAGGATAAGAGAACTCGACATTCTTAAGCTCTAGCTGGCCACTAACAGTGTCTAACTCCAACCCCGACTTGGCGTTTCTGTCGACGCTTGGCTTGTGATCAATAATCCGGAAAATCTTGGCAGCTGCAACTCTAGCCTTTGCAAATGCAGTCATGCTAGGGGCAGATTGTCCCAATGCCCTATCAAATGAAGGAGAAATATTTAAGCAACTATAACTTCTTCTAATTAAAAAAATCGACATTTTTGCGTACAAAGCTTAGTACTTACAATCCACCAATCATGACTGCAAACATTGTTGCTATGGCAAGTCCTCCATTGGTGAAATGATGTCTAACTAAATACCCACCATACCATAAAAGAAGAGCATAACAACAGAAAACAGTAAAATATGTAGCTCCAAGTCCGAATCCTTTTGAAAATCCACTCTTATATCCAATCTTTTGAGAAACTCTAAGTGCTGCTGTGTATGCTTGCATTGCTTTTGCCTCACCAACAAACGCCAATACCGTCCGAATTTGAACTACTGTCTGTAAACCAGCTACACTTGAGCAAATCAAGCAGCAAAAAAACATCTTCATTTCACAAAATTTGTAACAATTTTTTCTTTACCTGTTCAACAATGTTCCCTGCCTTTGAAAGTGCTTCTTGACTTTGACTTGACAATTTGGCTGATGTCATAGTGTAGATAGCACCAATTACAGCAATAAGTGGAACTACAGCAAGAGTAACTAGAGCTAGTTGCCATACTGCTGTAAATCCCACCACAAATCCAGACAAAAATGTAGCCATATAATGAATGAAATTGCCCAACTACAGTAAAACACAAACAGAAAAAGCTTATCAGATCCTCAAACTACACACCCTTCTTCCCAAAAAGAAGAAAAAAGTTCATCTAGTATGTTCACCTTCTCACTAATGGCATCTTGGACCACTACAGCATCAGTGTTTATTGCAGAAACAACATCAGAAGTTCTAACTTCAGTATCAAAATATTGAATATCTTGGTTCAAAGCAGCCTCTAAGTATTTGATCCTCATCTTTGTTGTTTGTCTCTCACCAGTCCACATCCAGCATGATATCTCTGTCAAACCATTACCAAAATCAACAAAGAACCAATTCTTGAAATCAAAAAAGACTCAATATTTATGAAGTTCCCAATTCTTGAAATGAAAAAAGATTCAATCTTTATGAAGTTCCCAATTCTTGAAAAATCAAAAAAAAAAAAAGATTCAATTTTTATGAACTTCCCAGTTCTTGAAATCAAAAAAAGATTCAATTTTTATAAAGCTATTAATTCTTGAAATCAAAAAAGATTCAATTTTTATGAAGTTTTTTGCTTTACCTGCCCATGAAGATGCCCATATTGCAGCACCCACCACAAGAAAGTAAAATGCATACTGCATAAACACAAAACATTATCAAGAACTTAAATTTAACTATAGCTTACTCTCTCAACTAGTAAAAATTTTACCTTTAAAACTTCTTGAGTCATCTTATCAACATCATTAGCATAAGAGCCAAAAGAATTAACAAGATCAGCAAAGAATCTAAGAAACAAAGGCAAAGAACATCCATGGACAAAAGCACCAAGTGAACCAATTATCATTAGTGCATAATCTAAACCATCAGCAAATCTAAAAAGTTCACCAAAACCAACTGCTGGTGGTGGACTAGTTGGCTTCTCTACATCACCCCCTTCTTCTTTTTTCACCTCCATTCTTGTTTCTTGAAATTGAAGACTATTTGTTGTTGTTGGGGTGTTTGAATTTTTGTCTTCAGAGACAACAAGTTCAACACCTTGCATTTCAGACCATTTCCAATGTTCAATGGTTTTTATCTCCTCAGAATCTTGTGACATTGCTTTGCAAAATGAAAACTTACAAAACACACCCACACTATGTAGTTCTTCTTTTTTTCTTTTCCACCCCAACCCCCCCCCCCCCCACCCCAACCACCCCACCATACACACCATACACAACTTTTTTTTTTAATAATTTTTCTTGTTTCTTACTCCATTTTTTTTTTACTATTCCTAGTCATATTTTTCTACTTCACCATTGACTTTGATTGGCAAAAAAAAAATTAATCTTTTTTTTTTACTATTTGTACTTCTTTAGCATTGGAGTAAGAGGATGGTTTCTTGTTTTTTTTTACTATTTTAGTTATTAAAATAGGAAGGGTGGATACTATCGAGTTACTCGAACGGTAAGTATCAGTCGTTTTTTATTCAAAAGTCGAGAGTTTGAGTTTCTAACGATTAAGAAAATAGTAAAATAAAATAGATATGATCAAGAGTTGCAAAATAACATGACTTTACTCTGTTAAAAATTAAAGTATCGATTCGAACCGTGAAAACAGTAAACTAGAGATAAAGTTCAAAAAGGTCAAAACTTTGATGATTAATTCCTTTTTTTTACTGAGTACTACTTGTATTAGCAAAGATTGTCTATATAAGCGAACACTCAAATTTCAATTTTGAAAAAACACGTTATATTAACTTGATTTTAATTAACATAAACAGACGTAACACATAAATTTCGAAAATGTATAAGTAGATAATTATTTTTTTTTAAAGAAAAAACAAAGAATTGACAGATGATGAGAGCAACCTATAGAAAGAGATAGTGTGTGTGAACTTAAGCATCCGACAAGAAATACTGTGTGTAAACTGAAGATTAGTTTTTTTGACCAGAAAAAAAAATATAGTTTTAATTTGGCGGTGGTTAAAAAAAAATAAAATTATAATTAAATTAATATTTTTTTGTTTTTTTTCTGAACATTAATAATCTATCATTTTCACACATTAGAAATCCATATATATGTAGTTAATATCTATCATTTTATAAATAATATTATAAAAATACAATAAAACTTAATTTTTTCACATTTATGAAACCAAAATAATTGTTCTTCTTCTTCTATTTAGAGCTCTTCTTAATTAATGGTCAAAGCACCATTTTAGCCTATTTTTATTTGTTTCTATATATAGAGTAATTTATCGCTTTTTCTGTTCATTTTTATTTGTATTTTACAAATTGAAAAAATAAAATTATATAAGTGTTTTATTACGATATTAATGTTTATTTTTATGTTTTGTTAAAAAAAATGATATATGAAAATAAGCTATTATTTTATTTTATTTCTATTCAGATTTAAACGTGTAATTTCATAATTCTCGATCTACTTCGTTAACTGGTAATTTAAAAAAATGTTTTTTCCACCTTAGTTGGTGAATAAAATTCCCCAAAGTTAAATACAACTAATGATTGTGTTACAGAGAAAAGAAAAAAAAGTTGGATCTAATCAAATTTCCACTATAATTTTTGTCCAAATTCCTTCATCTTTAAGCTTTTTTTTTTTTGTCAGATTAACACCACATACTTCCACTAATATCATTTTTAGTACCTTCAAAAATAAAATTAAAAGTTAATAATGACTTTTAATTGGCTTAATATAAAATACCATTAAGTATATTTTTGCTAACACTTGTCAGAAAATCACCAAAAAATCTGCAGATTCCTATTCTTTTTTTTTTCATACTTTAAGGAAAGCCAAAATTAATTTTTTTTTAAAAAATGACAGCAAATTTGTTGGATTCAAGAATTTTGATAACCAATAGTAGTATTGTACTGAAATATTAGTTAATTAAAAAAAAAAAAAGAACAGGCTAAATTGAATTTAATTACACTCTCGATTTGTGTTAATGTAACATATTTTTCTTTAAACAGTTAATTCTCTTTATAACGATGTGATTTGTCTAATGAGTTATGAATAATGTTGCAAGAAGTATATAATATTACGTAAGATGAAAATTAAAAATTGTTACAGAAAATCTTTGTCACAGAAAGATCTGACTGTATACATATATTTTGAATCACTAACGACATTGTTTGTCCGTTAAAGTGCACCTTTTGTACCAAAATAATTATTCCGAACATAATACGTCAAAACTTCTTTATAACGAAATCGCTTGTCCACAGCTAAATATTGTTACAAAAAATATATAATGTGAAATCGATTTTTTAAAATCAGGTTATGATGATGCGTTATTATAGAAAATAATTATTGATGAGAAATTTAAATATACTCACCTTTACATTTTCTAACATCACATCTTAAATCCATAATTTTTAGAAGTTATAATTTCTTTTTTTACGCCTGAGATATTTCAGATATTACATTTTTGGGAAAAGGCTCAAATATGTCATTAAACTTTTAGAAAATGGCTTATTTATGTAATCAGTTAAAAGTTTAACTCATTTATATCGTTTTGTTAACGTAAAGGCTCATTCATGTCATTGTTTTTTAACAATGTTTTTGCAGAACCATTTTTGACACGTGACCAATTATAATTCGACCACGTCATCAATTTTTTTAATTAAAAAAATCAAAAAGAACAATAATTCAATTTTTATTCAGAATTTTAATTTTTTTATTAAATAAATTGATGACATGGCCAATTATAATTCGGCCACGTCATTAATTTATTTAATCAAAAAAATTAATTCAATTTTTTTTAGAATTATTATTTTTTTATTAAAAAAATTGATGTCATGGACGAATTATAATTGGACACGTGTCAAAAATAGTTTTGCAAAACCACCTTTAAATAATAATGACATGAATGAACCTTTTCTTTAACGATAATGACATAAATGAGCCAAGCTTTTAACTGATGGTATAAATAAGTCTTTTCTAAAAGTTCAATGGCATATTTAAGTCTTTTCCTTACATTTTTTTTAATGTCCAAACACTTATTTAAAATTTTAAAGTACAATAATAAGGTCTTCTTGGAATATTTTTGAGAAAAAAACTCAGTAACTCAGCTTTTTTTTTGTTTATTTTTTTTTAGCTAAAAACATGAGTAAAGTAAACTGTGTATCTGACTTGTACTGCAAATTCTCTCAGGTTTGTAGCTTTGCTTATGTCAGTTTATTATTATTTTTTAAATTAAATTTTTAATTAAAAAAATATTAAAAGGAATATAAATTTTTAATAAATTCAGTATTTTTGCAGGCTTTAATTTTCTTTACTTTCTGCAAGTCCCTTCACAACAAAGGCTTCTTTTGTCTGTTAATTTTCCTTTTGACCATTATGTTGTTTTACCAAAAAGCCCCTCTTTCTTCTTCGTATCGAAAATCGAATAAAAAATCTTTCGAAAATAATAATTCTATCTCTTTATAAGATAGGAATAAGGTGTGACGTATGTTTTGTTATAGTCATGTTAGAAATATAAAAATTAATTGAAGAAAAAAGGTTAGCAAATATTTTCTAATTAAATCTTTCAAAGGGAAGCTTTAGATAGCAACAATAAAACCTATGTTATGTGATAATAGGTCACAAATTTAAACCGTAAAAGCAATAATATTTATATTATAATAAACTATCTATATCACATTTTTTATAAATATAATTTTTTACCTGATTATGTTAATATAGAATTTTATCATATACTAAGAATATTAATTTTATCATACCTCAATATTTTATGATTTATGTGCATTAAGTAGATGGAATTTAATTGGCACATGAGTACAACATCAAGTACTTACTACATTGTTGAAATTGTTATATACTTTAGGTCAAACCACAATGGTTTATTATTAACTTGACACATTTTTTAAAAAATAATATAAAAAAAATTATCTTTTATATTTATTAAATTTAACACTTTAAAAAATATGTTAGATAATAAATAATATTTAATATTAAAAATAAAATAGACATAAAAAATAAATTATCTCTTGATTTTAATTTAAAAAAATTCATTTTTTAGTTAAATGATATTAAAAATTAAATGAATAAAAATATTTTAAAAGGTGAAATAACATAAAGAAAATATCATTCTGACTAAATTTTCTGGCCAAATTTTTTTTCCACATATATATATAGAAATAATCTTTTTGGCCAGAATGGTATTTTCCTATGTTATTTTATATTTTTAAATATGTTTATTCTTTTAACTTTAATATCTTTAGCTAAAAATGAAAGAAGATATATTTCTTTTTCAAAATAAAATATATATATATATATATATAAATTAAATATAACAAGTGAAGTTAATGAAAATGGGAAACTCAGTTATATTTGCAGAGAAAGTATTTACTGACTTCACTCTTTTTTGGAACTTACAAGGACATATAAATTTAATTTTTCTTATTTTAAGGGTTCAATTAATGACCTTGATCTATTTAAGTACTCAAAAAAAATCACCTTTTCTTGGGTGGACTTATTAAAAAATATTTGAGTCATGATATTATTAATTTTTTTTTTGTCTTAAAATAGTGATATCAAACTTTTAGAATAAATTTGAAACCTAAATGAACAATATAAAAAAAATTGATTAAAATAAAGTTAGCATTTTTGACATATAGCTAATGCACTAATTTAGTGCACTATTAAACAATCGATGCGAGTATTATTTATTGTTTGAAAGATATTTGGTACGAAATTAAATTTTATTAGATTTTAATATAAATATTGTATATCGAGTATATTTTTAAAAAAATATTATATTATCACATCAGACCAAACGACCATAAGTAGCCAACATATAATTGGGAACATACTTTAGATTCAAACTAAACTTTGGACTAAAGCAAACTATGTATATAAAAAAGAACACTAAAAGAGAAAAAAAAAACAATGATAATGAATTATTAGAAAAGAAAAAAGACCACAAAATAAAAATAAAACGAAAAATGCTTTAAAACTAAAATAAAACAATAAATTAGTACAGAAAGAGGGGGCTCAATCATAGAGATATGGCCGTTATATATAATAGGGATTTGCTATTTCCTCAATCCGATGACACGTTTCAAATTTTGAGATTTAAAAAATTTATATTTTATCGTAAACTTCTTATAATATATCTTAGATATTTTAGATTGTCAATTATCATGATTTATAATATTTCTACACAATTTTTGATTATATAAATTATATTTTTAAAAAATTAAAATTCATACCTAAATTCATAATTAAAATTAGATTATTTCTCTTTGAAATATAAAAAATATCACATAAATTAGAAATATAATAATATTTTTTATAGATAAATCAAATAGAAAAAGTCCAATAAGTTGTTTTTTGGTGTAAATCCCATAATTAGTCGGTGGTCTATTTTTTAATTTTTATACTTTATAATCTCTTTTTTTTAAATGAGAAATTATGGGAAAAGGGTCTGATATACCCCTCAACTTTGTCATTTAGAGCTGATATAGCCCTTGTTACAAAAGTGGCTCATATATATCCCTATTTGTAAACACATGGCTCACATATATCCTTTTCCTTTAACGGAAATGAAAAAAAATATAATTTTAATCTAAATTTTTATTTTATTTTTCTAAAAAGTATAATCCATATGAGTAAATTTAATCCTCGTCAAACATTTTTTTTTTGACTTTTTTTTTTGTTTCAATGACTAATTTATCATTATTATTTTGATAATCAAATTTATTTATGTTTAACATTCTTGTAAAACTTATTGTAGATGACCAAATTTTTTCTTCGAATACGAAATTAAATTACAATGCACAAAAAAATTAGTTTAATTTTTTTTCTTTAAATTAAGGAATGAAAGAATAAAATAAAATAAGAATAAGAAATTCAAATAATTATAATAAAAGAAGTTAAAAAATAATTTATGTATGAAAAAAATTAAAATATACCTTGAACTTTGATAGAAGAATCATATATACCCCTAAATAATTTTTAAAAAAAAAATTAGAAGTAATAAATATAAATTTAAAACTAATTTTTTAACTTCCGTTGAATAAAGGGTATATGTGAGCCATTTTGTAACGGCAGGGGTATATGTGAGCCGTTTGTATAACGGTAAGGGCATATGTGAGCCACTTTTATAACGAGGGGTATATCAGCTCCAAATGACAAAGTTGAGGGGTATATCAGACTCTTTTCCCATAATTTTTTAGTCGAAAGTCTATTTTATAAATAATTTCTCTATCATTATAAATAATTAGGTTAAGTTTTGTGTACCTCTCATTCCTTTTCATATTTGGCTTTAAAAGTACACTGAATATATTATTACTGTTTTTAATCAAAAATTAATAAGCGTATATAGATTTAGAAATTCAATTAAAATTCTACTGATTGGAATAGTCTTAATTGTTTTAATTAATCAGCTTAATTTGGGGAAGAAGTCAAAAAGGAACAACCCTAATTCACTCTCTTTCGTCATAATTAGTTAGCCTTATTAAAAGGTATGTCCAATATTTAAATAAATCCATCTCAATAATTCCAAGGTAAAGGTCAAATAAATTAAATGAGTTTAAGTTCTACTTATTGACTATGTACAAAATTTTTACATTACCTCATTAAATTAACATACAAACATGTAACTATTCATAAAAAGTTTGTTCGAATCAAGAAATAATTTTGTCAAAGTGGTAATAATATTCCTTCATTTTAAATCAGAGTTACTTTTTTCTGGCATAAATTCGAATATAGTCTGATCTTTATAAGACATAGTACATCAGGACAGAAATCTAAAGTAAATCATACAATTTAATAATTACATGCAAACTAAATATCGTAATAACATGTTATACAGTCGATTAAATTGAACGAATGTTATAATGATTTTTTTCATTATCAGTATATATGACTTAAATTTTAATTAAATTTTAAAATATGAGTTAATTTAAGATGAAGATATGAACAAGAAGCACTCAAAGACTTTGTTGAAAAAGTGATGCATGTGATGCTTATTATGCCACCCTATTGTCTTGCTTGTGGGTAAGTGTGCTTAATTCAGACCTAATTAAGAAAAAAAATATAATTAAATAAGCTTAAAGTTTTAATTAAAATTTTTTAAAAAGAAGTTGTAATGATTCTAGGCATTGTTTTTATCTAGGGATTGATCTCTTTAATAATTTCATATCATATGTTAGGGACCACTTAATTTGAAGAAAAATATTTCATCTAACTATATGTACTTTCATTTAATTATTATATTTATTTACTTTGGTTATCGTATTAATGGTTAGTTTTACGATTCTATTTTAAGCATGATTCTTTCACTATTAGTATTCTATTCTTTCATATTTGATACTGGTTAAAAATTATTATTATATCATTGAAAAATGTTTGGTGACTATTTTTACATATATTTTATTTGAATTAGAGGAAAAATAAAAAATATTTTATGATTATTTTTAATATTTTAATGAAAATTTATTTTCGCTATGGGTATTTCTAATGAGTTGATTGGGTGGAAACGGAGTGAAAATTACGTTTTGTGACATTTTTTATCATTTCGTAATAGGAAAAATCTTTGTTTCGTGTAATATGTTGTATAAGTTTTTTAAAATATAATTTAAATGTAATAATTTTAATAAGAGATTAAAGTGTCGGAATACACGAATATTTAACAGTTTATTATTTAAAATAAATTATTTAGAGAAAATAACATTTTGATAAAATTTAAAGAATAAGAAGAATTATTATTGTCAAAGAAAATCGATATTCAAATAATTAAGTGATATATATGTCATCAACCTAGGTTATCATGGACAATTGAGATTTCATCCGTCTTAATCAGTTAAAAGGTCTTGAATTTAAGCTCGTAAAAATGAAAAAAATATTATTAAAAAGTGTCGTTCAAAAAAAAAAATCATATAATACACATTTCAAAGTTAATTAATATTAATATGAATATTGAACACTAAAGGAGAGATTTTACAAAATCATATATATTTCAAATTTAATTTTAACCAATAAATTGTTTTAAATAAACAAAAAAATTTAACCAATAAATCACTCAATAAATTAAAGTGACGTTTTCTTTAACATTTGTTTAAATTAATCACACCAAATATTATACATTATTTGAGAATTCAGTAATATTTGAAAGAATTATTTCTTTCATGTTTTTAGTTGAAAATAATTGTCAATTTATTAATAAATTTTTAATATGATAATTATTTTAGGATTTTTTTTATTTTATTTTTTTTTTTTGGCTAAAAGGATCAAGATTGGTATATTCTATGCACATTGTTATTCGAGTAATTAAATTCACAAGTTTTGTCATGAGTTAGTAAACAATTAATTGATGGTCTAATGTATTAAGTAAAAGTTCAAGGATTAAAAATCATTATTTGCAATAATTAAGGGACCAAAATTGCTATTAATTCTTACTAATTTGATTAGATATGAAATTTAAAGGAAAAAAATGAATCTTTTGTACTCTTGAATTGAACGTGTGTATATGAAATTTTTGGAATTAAAGAGTTATTAAATATAAAAATAATTCTTGGAAAAATGTCTGAAATTCCACCTTTAAGTTTTATTTTTATCATTATCCCTGTTAGTTTATAAATTCCCCAAAACTCTCATTTTCACGCATAAGATTAATGTATCAGCACATTAAATTAATGTATCTCGCTCATCAGATTAATGTATCTCGCGCATCAAATTAGTGTATCATGTATAAAGTGTTCATCAGATTAGTGTATCATGTTAAAATGTAATATATATTACTTAAAGATTAATGTATCGCGTGTATCGGATTAATGTATCAATACTTATATTATTGTATAAATTTGAAGGATTTCTGTAATTATAAACTTATAAGGGACAAATAATATTTTTGCCTTGATTTCTGTCCTTTGCCCTTAAAATAAATCAAGTAATAAAAGAAATTTTGAAAAACCAGCTAGTAATTGTACAATGTTAATTATCCAGTATTTTAGTTCTCTTTCTCAATTAAATCTAATTACATATCGATCAAGTAATTATATATTTTACTGATTTTTTTAAAATATAAAATCATGTAATTTTACTCAATTTTAGTAGTAAAAGGCTAATTTTAAAAACATTATAGCTTTTCACATCCTTCAAAATAGATTCACAATATTTTGTTGTGCAATTAAGGTACATACTAGCAATTGGGGACTACTTCTAAATAAATACTTAATAAACTTTTTTTTGTCTCTATGACCAATTAGTCAAATCTATAAATTGTTGCCATTTTGGGAGCACCCCTTAATTTATATTATTTTATTCTATAATAGATATTATTTTTACTAATTAAATAACTTTATCTTGTCATTTACTTTGTTCCCCAATTAGCACTAATCCTATCAAATTAGTGCAAAAAATAAATAAATATTTCCTAATCTAGTAGCTAATAGGGTTTTCATAGAGTCTAAACAATAATCCTAATTATTTTATATGTATTATTTATAGGTGGTAGTAAATCTTTAATAGGGGTCTCTTTTACCAAGACCTTTTTTGGTATAGAATAAGTTGTTTAATTTTATAATATTATATATAATAATATATTTTTTTAAAATAATTATTATGGTATATTTGATAACAAGAAATGGCTTAGGTGAGCATGATGTAATTTGATGCTAGGAACACTTGAAAGTGGCAAATCTTTATATGAAGATTTGAATAAAAAGGAAAATAACATGAATAGGTTAATTTAATTCCCTATTGATAATTAAATGGTCCTCCACCCCCACCCAAAAAAAAAATTAAAATTAAAAAAAGGTAAAAAGGGCAAAAGTAAACCTAAAAAGTTTTTTTTTATGTTCCTATAACAAAAAATTTTAACCATGAATCACCCCTTTTTATCCTTAATCTAAAGTGTTAAATTTGACAGATCGATATGAGATTGTTTTTTTGTTTGAAAATGTTTTATTCATTAGGAAAAATATTTTTAATATATAATCAAACTTCATCAAATTTTCATATAAATATCAAATGCTGAATAAAAAAAAAAAAAAAAACATAAGAATATACTGTATCTTTTTTATTTTATTTTCAATCATTCGATATCCAAAAATTATTAGTCCTATTAATGTGAATATGTCCATTTTAAAGAGATTTTCAGCTCTAAAGATTATAACGCGAGATCTCTAATTAAAATTTTTCATTAGTTAATTACAATAAACATCTTCACTTTCAATTTTCTACAATTAATTTTGATATTATTTTTTTTTTGAGATAAAAAAAATCTTTGTTTTCTTTTTTTGAACATGGGAAGGTGGCTAATAATATTAGGAACAATCAAGAGTATAAATATAATTTTTTTTCCTAAAAGGAAGATTGGCCAACTTAGAATCTTACCATATATAATATAACTACTACTATAACTTTTTAGATACTTCTAGAATGAGATACCTCGTATTTTTCTCATTTGATATTTAATATCTGTTTTGAAATTCACGTCGAAAAGTCATATTTTAAAGTTAAAACGCTCCTTATAGTCTATAATTTTCTTAACTATATAAATTATAACCTCTATTTATTTATTTTTCATTCAAAAAAAAAATAAGGTTGCAACAAACTATACAATATATGAAAATTTGATACCATAAGGCCCACCAACTTGTCAATAATGGAAAATGTGCATCTATATATTGGATACACCACTAATTGTTTAATGCAATTATTTGTAAAAACAACTCATTTACATAAAAGCATATGCTATATATTTTTTTTGTTTTGATCCACAATATATTCCATATATTAATAGAATATCAAATTTTTCTTTTATAATAGCACTATCTTTAGCTCAAACTCAAAAAGTGGAAAATAACAGATAATAGTCCAGTTCAACAATTACAGTATCACTGTTAATAATTAAATAAAAAAGTACCAATTATTATAACATTAATTATAAAATTAGTACTGATAATTAGATTAGTGGATTCTAGGGTTGATTCTTGAGTTGTTAAAGTGAGAATCCCATAAAGAAGAATCAGATAAAAGTTCTTGCAAAATTCTATATATATATATATATAAAATTTTTCCGCTCTCAATTTATGTAATATTTATTTTTAGTTTTTTTTTTAAAAAAATAATTTAAACTTTATTTTTATTTTATCCGAATTAACTTATTCTAAATTATAAGTTTTTAACTTTTTTTTCCTTTCATTCTTGAATTTTGTGTTAAGCCAAACACGAAACATGTCCAAGTTTTACGAATTTTTAAACTTGTGATCGCACTCATGATTCATTTTAATTACTAGATTTACAATTTAATATTATATTTAATGATTTTTCGAATACAAAAGTGTGGTCTACGAAAAATATATGGAGTTCATCCGATCAAACTCGTACATAGTTAGTGCAGTTTGGTTTCTGGTCAAATAATGTTACATAAATTAAGACGCAGAGAATCTTAGTTATGCATAAATTAAGCATCCTTAACGGTAGCAAATTTGCATTATGAAACTAATCCTTTAAAATAAATGTTATTTGTACTCTTTAATTGGTGGTTTCCAGAAAATCTTAAGCATGCTTTTCTTAATTAAATCTTATTAATATTAATTAATCACTAGAGCACATGCTTAGGAATCTTCTCTACAAGTAATGCAACTCTTTCTAACCACTTTCATTTTTTCAACATAATCTAATGGATTATAAAAAATAAAAAAAACATCTAACAAAATGACTTTTTTAAAATTAAAAATAAAAATATTGAATGAATATGAATCCTCTATTCTTAAATAGAGATTTTAAATTCGACTCATGATCCTAATAAAGAATACTACTTTCTTTAATAGGCTTCACGAGACACAATTTTAAAATAATTAAAATCCTAATATAAATATGAGACACGACTTAAAAACCCTAAAAAATACTTAAAATAGGGGACAAAATAATTTGAAATCAAGAATAGGGCAACCTTAATCCCAAAAGGACTTTGTGGGTGGGAACCCTATACTCCAATCCAATAATTAATATTTATTAGAGTAATATGAATGGACCATACTATAAGTTTGATGAATATTGTTGACCTTTAAGGCAAATGCCAAAAAGGTTTTTGTCATGTGTATAGAGTTGTAATAATGAATGATGAGTGATGAATTATTACAATCTCTTAAAAAAATAAAAATATTCATAGTGGAAGAGTTGGTATCCATGTGTGCATGTTAGTGATCATATAATGTTTTTATTTTTTTTCAAAAAAATAAAAGTTTCACATATAACTCCATATCTATATTTATATTTTTTTTAAAGGCAACTTTCACATATAGCAAATAAAAAATTTATATTTGTATGTTATAGCTAAGTTTACATAATTGCACTCCATAGCAAACATAGAAACTGTATAATTCGCTATACATATACAGTTGAAGCAAATTGTATAAAACGAAGTGTATAAAACAAGAAAGAGAAAGACACTTGGGCAGAGAACTGTATAAAAACGAAGTGTATAAAACGAATTCTATTATTATAAGTGTATAGAACGATTATATACAATTTGAATTTGTATAAAATGAGAAAGAGAGAAAGACAAAAGAGATTTGCGTTTGTATAAAGTTTGTACAATTTTCTCTGCTTTATACAATTAGAAATAATTTTTATACACTTGTGTTTGTGTAAAAAGTGAGGAAGCGAGCGAGAGATTGGAGGAGAGCGGCGAGCGAGTTATTTAGGATAGAGATGTCTGGCGATTTTTCGCAAACGTTTGCTATGAAGCATAATTAAATAAAACCTTAGCTACTCTATTTATTTTAAATTATTAATTTGTTATTATATACGCTTTTTCCTTTTTTTAATCATATATATTTAATTTGTGACCACTTTATTTATCCTTTTTGCATCATCCATGAAGATGAAGAATATGGCCCATGCCCTTTTTGTCCCTTTTCATTGTTGATCATTTTTTAAAATATTTATTACAATCTTTCAATATTATTTCCTTGTTTGTTTGAGATATAATAGTATTTCTAATCCCTTGATTATTGATAAATTATAATTTTGATTTTTACAATGTTTTATTATATATATTTAACTTTTAATTAATTGTAATGATCGTTGTTAGCCCTTTAACATAGATATCAAATTATTTTTAAAATTATATTATTGTTAAATATGAAATAACTGCAAAAGCCTATTATAATACACAATTATTAATTATGAACGTTCACCGGCACAAGGATAACACAATTTTGTTTGTATATTTCAATTAATGGTAAGTTAAATATGTTTAGCCAGATATCATAGGAATTAAAAATAAGAATTTGTCAATAATTGAGGGACCGAATATACTATTAACACTTCTGATTAATTTATAGTATTATTTTTTTATTTTTAATTATTATTAATCCTTTATTTATTGTTTTTTAAGTAACAACCTTTTTTTATTTCAAATATTGAAGATTATATATAATCTTTTTTGCTTCTTTTTTTTTTTGTCAATTTTGATTGTACGGACGAAGTTGTAGGACTCTAATTTAGGCCCCCCACTTTGCATATTGTTCTATCAAGACTATGTTTTAAAAACAATATATATATATATATATATATATATATATATATA
>NC_028645.1:1751402-1765893 GCF_001406875.1 Solanum pennellii
TATATATATATATATATAATATATATATATATATTGAAAAAAAATGTGTAGAAAACTTCTTCTTTTTCACACTAAAACATATTTGGGGTTTCAAAAAATTACCATAAATCTCCAAAAAAAAATTAATAAAAATTTATCAAGACGTATCTTGAATCTTTTAATACAAAAAATTGAAATTAACTATGAACTTTGTTGTTAATCTCTTGTTAAATCGCTAGCTAACATAATTTTTTGATAATATGTTACCAATCGATCGATAAATATGACTTGCAACGAATTTTGATGTTTTGCTATTAAATTTGTTTGTAGCAAATTTTTGTTTTTGTGAAGTATTTTTTTTAAAAAAATAAAAATATCCCCCACCCCATTGTCTCCAAATAATTCAAGATTTTAGGTATTTGTTTTACATAACAAAATTAAACTAATTTTTTTTTTTAATTTAAAAGAAAGTAAATTCAATAAGGAGAAGAAATTGCTAGTATTAGGGTACAAAAGATGGCCCTTTACCATGTGAGATAAGTGACTTTTCACCAACCAGAATAGGGTAAACTTGCATCATATTATAAAAATAAAATAAATAAAATTAAAAAAGGTTCAAAAATGTGAAAAATATATCTTTGTCAAGAAAATGATGTATTGATAGCTACACAAAATAAAGGAAGAAATTCATTAGCTTTAACTTGGTTTCTGTCCTCTTACTTCACTCGTTTTAGTTTATTTATCTTACTTTTCGAGTTTCTTTTATTGAAATTATAATATACTACCTTCGTCCATAATTATTTAGCATGTATACTAAAAATAGATATCCAAGATTATGTCAATTTAAATAATCAAGAAATAATTAGTCACTTTTTTTCAAATTTGCCCTAATGATAATGAAGTTCAATTGGAAAGTTACGTAGATTTTTTATATCCTTGATAGGGTTATATTAGTCAAATTACACATTGTATTAAATTTTTCTTGAGAGTTGTGCATGACTTTAACATGACAAACAATTATGGACGGATGGAGTAATTGGGCAAGTGAAAGTGTAGTTTCTTGAGCATAATGTTCTATCAAATACACTTATTATACACTTGGTGTTTATATACATGTTATACACAAGGGTGTGTTTGGTATGAAGAAAAATATTTGTCAGAATATTTTTTTTATGTTTGGCTAGTTAAAATGTTTTCGAGACTTCCTTTAGGAAAACAAGTTTCTTAAAAATCTGGAATATTACTTTCCTAATAAAAATAAGATGAACAAGTTTTATAAGTTAAGATTTTTAACTAATTACTTTTATTTTTTTAAATAATTATTTTGACTTAAAATAAGTGCTTAAAATACCTTTTATTTTTTAAATAATTCTTTTTTTTACATGAAAAAATGTATTTGAATTATTGCACTGAAATAAACAGGAAAAAAAAGAAAATTAAGTTGGTTAAGATGTAAAATCAAAAGACATAAAAAGAAAAAAAAACATTATGGGTCCTAAGTTGTGAAAGTTGAAAAGATAGGTTTATGTCTACTATAATTATGCATATTCATAATAAATATTCTCCAATTTTTTTAGCTATTAAGAGTAGACAAATTTTTTTATTTTTTATTTTTAAAAAAAAGTTGTATATATTGATGTGGAAATGCATTATTTAAATGTGGAAGTAACTATACAACATAGTTCAATTCACAATATTACATTGTATCTAAATATATAGTCAAATATACATTATTATAAGCATAAAAATTGATTTTTAAGTATGATAATTGGTTAGAACCATGCACTTGTGCACTTGATGAGTCTAATGTGGTGGTAAGTGTTACTATATCTACTTTTAATTGTGATTTTATAATTTTCGAAAGTTAATTTTATTAATTTTTAAAATTAAATTAGATTACGCTATTTTGATATTTCAAACAAAAATCTAGATATTCAAATTCTATACGAAAAGTACTATAAATATCATTTTTTTAAATATCGATATTGATGAAAATAAATACATCGTAAAATGTTAGTAAAAATTATGAGTATCATTTGACTCTAAAAAAAACTATGACAATTAAAAGTGGACGGAAGTAGTAGTTGCAATTACGAGACACCAATGGTAGCCAAACAAGGACGACGATCACGAAGAAGGATTCATATAAGCTTATGTATTAGCAAAGTTTCCGAAGAGGTGTACATGATATCTTAGACTAAAATCACATATCAGAATGAGATTAGAAAAAAGGAAAAAAATTATAAGGCCGTTGGATGTAAGTCCATGTAATACACGAGGTCATATAAGCTTAACAATAATACGTGTCATGGACTTCGGCTTAAGTTGTGATTAAAGCAAAGATAAAAGAGTAGATACTGATTCGATTGAACGTTAAAGGAATGACAAGAGTCTCTATCTTTCAAACAACAAAATTGATAAATTTTATTGATGATAACATCAAGAATAAAGTTTTATATTTTCGAAAATAGTTTTTTTTTTTTTTTTAAAAAAGCATTTTAAAAGTAAATATTGAAAAAACATGGCATGTTGATGATCTAGGTTGGTCTTTTCTTCTTTTGCTTTGTGGTTTGGTGGATTGAGACGTTATCCCAACTTTCATGTGAAAAAAAAAATAAAATAAAAAAGTTTTTCTCTTTTCCCTTTTTCTTCTAAAAAAAGGGAATAAAGTTAAATTCTTTTGGTTATATTCCTCTAAAGAATAATTACATAATACTGTTTTATTTGAAAATTACTAATTCTAATATATTTAGTAAAAAATAGGCTTCTAAGTCATCAAAAAAAGAAAAAAATCTAAATAGTCGTCCATCCAATTAATTAAATTAAAAATATATCATGAATGTATTATGTTATATTTCGTGTATAATATGTCTGTGATCGTGTATAATCAATATATACTATTAGAAAAAAACAAACAATAAATCTGTATGATTATTTGTGTGAAAATCCCCGCCGAAAAAAGAAAGAGTCCAAATAAAAACATCAAATGAAGTCTATATTTTTTCATGGGCCATGTAAATTCTGTTCAACTCTTTAACAGGCCCAATAATGGCCCATTATGAAGGTTTAATTATTATTATTTTTTTGTTGAATTTGGAATATAAAATTTTGAGTTTGAAATCAAGTGGTGTTGTTGGAAAAACTTGTAAACATTAATAGGGCTAAAAATTTGTAAGATGAAACTACAAAATCTGTCCTTTGAGCTACGTCATCATCGAACCTAAAAACTCATATAATGAGACGATTTACTCTATGAGCCCCCACCTTATCAACCCGCGACTCAATACTCACCGACATAGGCATCACACTAACCAAACAAGTGACATATAAAGTTTAGGCATAATACATAAACATAACCCTTAAGTTGATGATGTCAGCTGATAACTATGACGTTTAACTTTGGATGTGCACAAGTAGACACTTAAACTTGTATAAAATAGAACAAATGGACACATTCGTCCTACACAACAATTTTGTATCCTACATGACATCCTGTGCGTATTATGTCATGTAGGACACGTATATCTACTTGTTCAAATTTATACAAATTTAAGTGAATTTGAGCACATTCAAAATTGGAGGACATGCTTTTCCGTTAAAGTTAAGTTAAGAGTCCTGTTTATACATTATCGAGAGATTAAGAAAATGTCCTTCATTGTTGAATAAAGGATAGGCAATTTTTGCAGAGGAATTATTTTCATTAATAAAGTAGACAACTCACTTTTTTTTTTCTTTTCTCAGTAATTTTTCAGTTTTTGTTCCCCCAACATTTTCAATGCAATCTGACTATATAACAACTCCAATATTTTGTCACTTACAACAACAATAATTGCTCCTTCATGCTCCCTTTGGATGTGTAAATTCGAGCGACGGATCGTTCGATACGTGAGATAATGATAATAATTTTAAAATAAATGTATTCAATGTTTAATTTAAGGTATTACTAATTTTGAAATTATCACTATTTGTAATTCAATACCAACTAGTGGAACGTCTGTGTGCATTCCATCTCACGTACCAAACGAATTGATTGTACATGTATTGTATACATAATGTATATTTAAAATGATTATTTTATCGACGTAGTTTAATATGTTATGGTGAGCCAAAGTTATCGATATAACATTCTAAATTATTTTGAGATTGCTAATTTTATATCAAATGTTCAAACCATAACATGGGATAAAATCATCTCGTATTTTATGCCAAAAATATTATCCAATCCCACAAATGAAAGTATATTGTTTGGTTCAAAACCATATTATATCCTAGAATTAAAATCATAATTATAATACTGGGATTATAATCAGAAAATCTATCTCAATTCCTATATGGAATAGATAATTTCTTAATTATGGTATAAAAATTGTATCATCATTTTATTAATTGGCCCAATATTTAAGCCCAAACTAACAACATTTGATCCAAGAAGCTGTTTGAAGAATTAATTTCACAAATGACCTTCATAATGCGCGGTCTTGATTTTATTGACTTCGATTAATAATTTTTTTTTTGAGAAAATAGCTACCACATCGGGCATAAATTGTTGAAAGAACTTAGTTTTTCCTACGAGAAAGAAGTTCGAGATATTTTAAGACAGTAAACACGCTCAATTAACTACGAATTCTACCTTATAGGCATTGACCACGATATGTCAAGTTTTATCTAATAGGGAAACCCTAGAATTTGTAAGTAAAAGCAAGTTCCACCTTCTAACAAATAATATTTTAGGCTAGAAGGCTCGATTATCTACTAGGTCATGTTATATCTAATCACTTTCCCGATAAATTTTTTTCGGCCCCAACATCTACCTCTCCTAACTCGTATTACAACCAACCTCTCACACCTTTTCTTCACATACATATCAATATCATCTTTGTCTTGCTTCCCTCATTTGATTGTAGTCACGGCCTCACGGGAGCACCTAGCTAAACCCTTGCCCCATGGCAAACATGATGGTGGGCCAAACCTCAACTGAGTTTAAACAAATCTTACATCATGCAAAATCAAAAATCTTCGATCTGATCCAAAACAGACAATATCACATACGATCTAAACTTTTATATATGTTGCTATCTAGTCAATTCAATTGAACATTTACATTGACTATGTGCCTTGAAAGAAAATGACATACATGTACCTTCAGGCAAAAAGTATTAGGACTACACTATAGAAGTCATATTATAAGTTCAAATTTAGACCTAACTTTAATTGGACAAATTAACATACATATTATATCTGTATTCTATAACAAGACAGCTCATAATTAATACGTCAATATTTTCAAGATTACAAAGACTTTATCATTATGAAAATTATTCGTACACGATTAAATTAATTCTTGTCGTATAAAAAAAGGCTTTTTATTTATTTATATTTGATTAAATTTGAATTCACGTATTCTGGTGCATATTTCTGAAGATGATGCTCTCAACAAAGAAAAATCATTCACAGAAACTTGAATTCGAAACTTTTAATTAAAAGTGAAGAAATCTCAAACTATCGTAGAACAACCCGTATTAATGTATCATCAACAATGCTAACATGAATTAATTATACTAAGAATTTTGTTGCATTGACCCTAAACCCTAATTAAGGGAAAAGTCTTAAACAAGCAGCTAGCAAAAAAAGGATATTCCGCCCTTTGTTTTTGTAAATTGTAACTTTGTGATTTGGTTATCGTTCGGAGTTATGGTTAGACAGATAAGATCCTTTTATTTTTAATTTTAAAAAAAGTTATTTTTGAACCTTATGAATATGAAAAGATCTTTGATTAGAGATCACTTTCTTATTTAATAAGTTTTGTGTTTGCGCTTGACATAAGCGGATACATGATTTTAAGTTTATAAATACTGAAATGATTTGAAGTGATTATACAATAAGAACATAGTTTGTGGTTAAGTATTTATAAATATTTAATAAATTTATTATTTACAATATTAATATATAATTGAGCAAAAGTTAATGAACTAATGTGAATCTAATGCTTTAAAGCTAAATTTGCCTATAGAGTCTATAATAAATATTTAATATTCATTCTTAATCATAGACTTTGAGTTCATCAGAATAAATATTACGAAATAAAAAATAAAAAGAAGAAAGGGGAGGTTAATGTACCTTCCCACAAAGGCCTAAACTTTCAACCCATGCTGTTGGGAAAAGAAAAAAAAAATAATATGTGGAATTTAATGTCTCAAATATTAGGTCTATGTAATGATTGATTATTTTAACTTAATATTTTGCAAAATTTTCATCTATTTTGTCATTTTTCACAAGGTATCAAAATTGGAACTTCAACATAATAATTTCATAGTTTTACTTGTCAAAAGTAAAATTCCTCTTTTGGGTTTTATTATCGTCACGTTAGATATTTATTGACCCGATTGATTGTACCTGTATCTCATAAAATCTATAAAAAAAATACGATTTATGAAAAATTCTCATTTCTAAAATTTAAATTTAATATCTGATTAAAAATCGAAAAATTATATTTTTATATGTTAGTGATTCAACTTAATTAAAGTAGCACTATAAAAAAAAACTATGAATACAATTTTTTAATTTGATTTACTGTGAGCACCTTTTGACCTTTTTAACTTCACTAGAGAAGACATTCTTAGGAAAAAAAAAAACTTTTCCCATAAAGATTAATTAAGTCACATAATATATATTTCTTTATTAAAATAATTTTACTTTTTTTTATAGCTGGCAAGTTCCAATAAATTATTCTCATTTTAATATTATCAACCACAAAAGAAACAAAAATTGGTGAAGAAGTCAATGCATTCACGTCTAAAAAATCAAGATCTTTCAAAAATTAATTATCCTTATTTTAATTAAGATTTGAATTATATTATTGCATCCTATATATATATATAAAGATTTTCCCAAGCTTTTCACTAAGAAATATCAGAATATAAAGAAGTAATCCTTGAAATAAATCAAGAGAATAATATAATTTTATCGATTAATTCTTTTTGAATATACATGACTTTATTGACAAATCAATAATTTTAAATAATATTTATGATTATCAACTAATTGTCTAGTGATTAAATAATACAAAATAAATTAAATAGTCAAGACTCAAAATTTAATTTTAATTAATTAATGAACCTAAATTATTCAACTTTGTTTTTTCTAACATATACAACAAAGACATTACAACTTTATTGGATTTTCTTGGATGTTTCCCTATGAGGATTCTCTTTACATTTTGCCTGCAAAACATGACTTGATTTCTACTTTTTATTATAATTATGTCTTTTGTTCCCCACTAGTGGATTATTTATTAAATCACATATAAATTATTCATCATTCATTAATAATTAGTTAATATATTTAAATTTGTCCTTATCAATAGGAGCAATCAGTGATAGAAATATGACGTAGATTAGAGGCGGATTTAAAATTTAAAGTAACAGGTAAATTTTATAGTCAAATATTTATATTTTAAATAAAAGTTAAAGAAAATTCTCGTAAAGTTATATGTTGTATTTTAAATTTGCTTGCGGATAGATATTTATAAAGTTTAGCTAAAATACTTTTTATTTTGATGAGGTTAGTCGGATTTTACATACATATTTTTTTCTCAAATTCTACTGATGCGATTATATTGAATTTGTTGTTATAAGTTCTATTTTAAAATTGATTGATGCAAATTGTGCTTATTTTCAAATCAAATGTCTTAATCAGTAGGGTCTGACTAATTTAATTTGTGTGAGAAAAAAACTCGTGATTTAAATCACAACTTTTCCTTAAATAACTTTTATTTTAAAATCCTCTAATAAAGAAAAAAAATATATCTGCATTTATTGCTTAAATTAATATTTTTTCCAATTTAGCAGCCTTTCAATTCATTGATCAAGACAATTTTTTTAAAAAAATTTTAGACCATAAAAATCCAAGATTATATATACTTGACCAAAATTCAGATTTTTCTTATTAAAAAAAAAAGAAGGAGAAGGCTACAAAACATGACAACACAACAAAGTTAATTACATTTTTATATATTATAAAAAAAATAAATGAGAAAAAACAAATAGGATATGAAATAAATTAAACTGTGCATGTTTCATCATTGAAGTTTGAAAACATAATGGCTCCTCTAGTTTCCAAGAGACTAATAAGATATTTTTTTTTAGAGAAAAATATAATTTATATATCTACAATAATAATATTATGAATTTTTTGTATTCAATATAGTTTAATCTATATAACATTTTATTTTAGGTTAGTAAGTAATATATACCACTAAATAGAATTTATTACTTGCAATAATCTTTGAGTGACCTAATTGTATAAATCTTTTTACAAACATCGATATAAAACGTGAATAATTACTGTAAAATATGAATACTAACACAGGGCGATGAGTTTAATAGAACGAATAAGAATTATACTATAACTACGATTCAAGTTTTAAGAGGGAGATAAATCTTGATGCATAAACATATCTGATATCTATCTTGATGAAAAATAATCGATTTGCGATAAACTGGTTTAAATAAAAGGGAAGTACTAACACATTACTTTTTCCAAATTGAAAAATCTTCTTATATTTGACCATCAATAGTACATGATGACTTTTTCTTCTGTCTTGATCTCATGATCAAGCAAAAAGCTAGTGCTATTACAAGTACCATGATTAGTGCTAATTAGATCCTTAATCTCCTCCAAGCTACTATAATCTAATGGATTTTGTTGCTCATCAACATAACAACCACTACCATTATTTCCACTAATCAACTTTTCTCCTTCACTAATAACACCATTGTTATTATACATATAGCTATGAAAATTAAAATTCGAAATGTCATAACTCTCATCAGAAGAGGTAGTACGACCCGCGAAAGTACTAGCAGTAATGCCTGAGGTACAACTAGTAGATGCACCCGCGCTTAAGAAACTTGTACTTGATGGGGTTGTACTAGGAAAATTGGTTTCATAGCATGGGAAAGTTGTGTTGTTGGGATAATTTGATGAGATTAATAAAGATGAAGCTTGAAGAAGAGAGGAATAATTATTGTAACAATTAGTGGGAATTTGGTGGTGATAATCATGGTGATTAAGAGGCCTAATCTTGTGAGATGAAGAGACAAATCCCATTAATTTCTTCTTCAGCTTCGTGTTCCAATAGTTTTTGATGTCATTATCTGTCCTGCCTGGTAATTGAGCTGCTATGATTGACCACCTGCACATATTTTTTTTTATATCGAGATTAGCTTAATTATTTTTCATGACTAAAAACATGAAATTTTCTAGTACTAAATAACTAGACTTTAATTCTTGAAAGTAATATCATGCATGCAAAGTATATTTCTAGGATCATGCTAGTTGACAGAAGCATAGACTGATTCAAGATTTAAATTGATCATTTCGAGTTTAATTTGAAATTTTATCACATCCCATTTAGGTATGAAGCTAAAAGGAGGAAATTAAAGCGGTTCACTTGAATTATTTATGACTTGTTCTCAACATCCCCGCTACTTAGAAATTGATTTACGATTCAAAGTTAATGTGTTTGAATTTTTAAGATTCTTAACAATCAACTCATCGTACTTTCGAAATTATGTGATTATAATTTAATAGTGATTGAAATTTTAGTAGAAAAAAATATGTATATACCTGCTTCCAATGTTAGCATAAAGGCCGCAAATGATTCTGTCTTCTTCGTCTGAAAACTCTCCGTGTTTAATATTTGGCCTAAGATAATTTAACCATCTTAATCTGCAACTTTTTCCACATCTTCTTAGCCCTAATCACAAACAAATAATTCAAAAAAAAAAAATAGAATTAATTAAAAAAAATAAATTTAAAGAAACAAATCAAGTATGTTTGAGTAGTTATAGTTCTACTTATAGATTCGATAAAATTCAGTACTTTCAATTTAAACATAATCTCGATCTTAACTCCAACTCAAAAGAGGAGAGAGAACAAAAATGAAACATAATTAGAAAAAAGACCAATAAATCAAGAAGAGAGGCGAAACTATAATTCTACTTACGAATTCGATAAAACTCAATACTTTCAATTCAAACAACTATATTTATATAAAATTCAGAAGATCGTAAACTCAAAATCCCGACTTTTTAACTTATCAAGATACTCAATTAAATCAAACATACCAGCTTTTTGTGGAAGAGCAATCCAATTTCCACCAGTGCCAAATTTGTCAATATATTCTTTTAATTTTGCATCTTCTTCTGGTGACCATGGCCCTTTCTTCACATTTGCTTTATCACAACATGGAGCTCTTCCCATAATTATTATTATTATTTTCTTGAGAAGAGATTTTGAAAAAAAAATGGACTAAAAGGATTGGCTTAGAAAAAAAAATGAATTTGGACACCAATATATATGTATATTTATTGAGAGATATATATCTTACACAAGTCAAAGAACACACATTAATTTTCAATTTTTATAAAGTTGTCCTACACTAGTTGAGTGATTAGATAGACTAAATTTATTATTATCTACAAGGAGACACAAGTTTCCACCATAAAATATTTTTAATATAATCGTGTCCAATCATAGTTATTCACTATTTATTTGATATAGATATTAAAAATAATAACAGATATGATAATTTTACCTAATCAACCTTATTAAATACAAGCATAAAACAGATACGAAATGATAAATTATATTATTTCCTTAATTTTTATGAAGTGGACAAATATTATTGAACAATCCAAAATAGTATAGATGATAAATAAAGATGGACAAAGGGAGCTATACTTTCCTGGTCGTTTACGATTTTGATTTGATACGGAGTTTAAAACAAGAAAGAAATTTTTTAAATTTTGTGATCTTCGACCAAAGATATGTCTTAGCCTTGTGGTATGCATTACAATTAAAAAAATTATAAAACAAACGACATTCTTTTTTAAATAAACTAATGGAAAAACAAATAATTGAAACGAAAGAAGTATTGTTTAGTGCGATGGTTGTGCTTACTCTACTTTTAATCGATCTTTAAGTTTAACTTCCCTCGAATAGAAAAAGTAATATTAAAATCATCACCTTCATAATAAATTCTACATATAACACGATTTTAAATTTAGTCGAAAAATAATAATAGAAACTTTATTTACTTGGTTTTTGTTTTAATTATTTTTTTTAATTAAGTAAAAGGATCCAAAGTCTGCCTAAATAATGGCGTACAATTCAGCAATTGAATATGATTGGTCATAGCCTTATATAGACTAATTATCAAATATTGAACCACCAAACAAAGTACAACAAATTTTCAAAACATAAAAGTAAGAATTTACTATTTTAACTTTATGAGTTTGAATTTAAAATTTTGATTCAACTTTTATTAAAAATAAATATATAACTTGATAAATTATATCGCATAAAATGAAACACGGAGAAAATTTGATTTAATTAAAAGCTGTAATACATGTGGGTGAACTTGTTAATCCAAGATTTATGGCAGAACTTGATAATAAGATTAGACAGACTATTTAAATAATAAAGAAATTTTATTAAATTAGCATCTTATTTAAATAATAGTAATAACTTATGTTTTTTAATTATAGATCTTCCTCAAAATCATGAAACAAAGACCCTAGCAAATTGTATATTTATTACAACATATTAATCATTACAACTAATTAATTAGTACTTTGATCCTATCTAATTAGGTTATTTCATATTTGACTGACAAATAATAATAACACAGCATTGAAGATAAAAAGTAGTTAAATTTTACTAATTTTATATTAACAAAATAATGTCACAGAATAATATTTGGTCATATAAATTTATTAAACTTTACCCACTATTTTATACATAACAATAAAGTCACACAATTTTATCTACTATTATAGTAAAATTACCTTTAAGGGTAGATTTTGTAGCTATATTTTGTGAAGTGGGTAAAAATTCAATTTTTGCAACTTTATTGTTAGAGTGAATAAAATCCTATAAATATTACAATTAATTTTTATGTATGATTATTGGACTTTTTATTCATACAATAATATTAACATTACAAAACTTTATCAATTATAAAATATAAAAAGTAGCCTTGATGGACAACTTTTGTTGTTATAATGTCAAAAAGTTCATAAAAAAAATATGAGAAAGTAATTAATTGTGTGGCTTTACTATATTATAGTGAATAAATTATAATGATTTTTTTTTGTTATAGTGAAAAAAAAAATTAATTACTTTAACGTGATAAGAGATAATTGTGTGATTAGTCCATGGTTTGCATAAAATTAGTAAAATTAAGATAGTCAAAGTATATGCTAATATTGCAGAAATTATTTAAAAATAAGTCAAGTAGTACTACATATATTATTGGCTAAATTTTCTTGTAGAGATAGTGAGGCAGCCATGTGCTAATTAATTTTTCCTCTTTATCTCAAATTTCATTTATGATGATGTTGAATTTATCTCCAATAGGTTACCCCCCACCCCACCCCACCCCACCCCACCCCACAACCCAAACCAAAAAAATGTCAATTACCAAATAAAATATTTTTTTTAAAAAAATGTGTAATTATTGTTAATTAGTGAATGATGGATTTATCGGAAACAGTTTTCTATATATTATTGATGATCGAAAAATGTCAAAAGTTAAACCAATAAAAAGTCATAATGTTCCACACTAATTAGAGTTTTATTGTGTATGCTAAATCATGTGAATATATAGTAGTAGCATAGTACAAAAATCTAGTAGCTTAGAAATATTAACAACAATTATTAATCATCTTGTGTATCTCTTTTTTTAGTAATTTATGTATGGTAAGAAAAGAACTAAATACATATTGTTAAAATAATTAATAATAAAGTATGAAACATTTTTTTAATATATATATATATATATATATATATATATGTATATATATATATATATATAAAGGGGAAATTGGTGCAATTATTGTTAATTAATGTCACAAGAATCAGTCAAAATTGAACCAAGAAAAAGTCACAATGGTCCACATTAGAAGTTTAATTTTGTACCACAAATCATGTGAATATATAGTAATAGGATATAGTACAAAAATTTAGCCACTTTTAATATCATACTTGTGACTTGAAAAAAAACATTAAAATAATTATTAATTATCTTCTAATGATCTCTTTTTTTCTTCGTGTATAATCAATGTACGGTAGAAAAAGAATTGATTAAACGTTAATAAAAGAAAAATAATGTATAAATTTTTCTCCCAAAAGATATGTTCTATAGCAGAATTGTCATTTTTGGTCCCTCAATCAATAATAAGTTTTAATCTTAATCCTTGTAATATTTAATCAAACATTTTAATCTTTAATTAATTAAAATATACACTTTTGATCAAGAGTGCTAGCTACTATCAAATGTACAATAGTAAAAGAACGGATCAAATTCAAATGTCAACAAAATAACAATATAAAAAACATTTTTCGAAAAAATATATACTATACATTACATAGCACAATTGACATGATAAAAATATAATAATTATTTCGCGAATTTAAAAAATTGATCATTTAGATAAAATCATATCGACCCTAAATATGAAATTAACTATTTAAGATTTGAATTAATGTCTCATTTTTCAATCTTCTCCACTATAGTGTGTAATTATACAAACGTTGATGACTTTTCTTCCTTATAGTCAAAGACTTCAAATAAAAAGTAAAACAAATACAAGTGAAAGTTTAAAAATTAATTTGATTAGTCTAATTTAAATATTTTATTAAAATGTGTTATCATGTAGCCATCAATCAATTTATAATATGTCATATAATATTATAAACTCCAAGGTTCTATAATACGTTCACTATATAATAATTGCAATATATGATTCATATTAGAATAAGTTGTATATATTGGATTCGAATCATATATTAAAATTTAAAACCATATATTTAAGTTAATTACATTATTATGTGATTAAATTACTAAGCGGAAAAGGTAAAGTATATTATGTATTTATTAATTTGATATATTAAACCATATTTCATATTATATTGACTTGGTAATTTTGTTTTGAGGTATGCCTAAATTTACATTAGATAAAAAAGATATTAATTGACTTAGAGGAGACTATATTAAGGAGATGATTGTCATTATGGGACCATTAGATTTGAATTAGACACTAATTAAGATTAGATTAAAATAAAATAATGTCAATGATATTTTTATGAATGTGAAAAACCAATAAAATATGCATACTCGACATATTAAAAAAAGGGAGGAGGATATTATCACTTTAGTCCTCAAATATCGACAAATTCTAATTTTAATTTTTGATTAAGCACATTTAATTTTCAATAATCATTTAATGTTATCGGTGTGTTATGTAAAATTTATACGATTATTTATATTTAGGGTGATACAGTGTAACGATCCAATCCGTTGTCGATATTATTTGTTTAGTATTTAAATCTGCACGATTTTAAAACGTGTCACTAATATGTAAGATCTGCTTACTTATATACCATCTCTCACGTATTTTATAAATATAATACTATTTATTTTAAATTAAAACCATATATAATTTTATAT
>NC_028645.1:1766644-1888070 GCF_001406875.1 Solanum pennellii
CATTTTTCCCTTTTCACATTCGGCATAGCAACTTCAGCACTTTTATCCAAACGCATAACTACTTATTTTAAAAATAAGTTTCAGCACTTTCAAAAGTACTTTTTTAAAGCTGCTTTTATTAAGCCCATCCAAACGGGCCCTAAGAGCCTGTTTGGCTCAGCTTAAAAGCTGGTCAAACTGACTTAAAAGCTGGTTTTTGACTTATTTAGCTGTTTGGCAATACTCAAAATAACTTATTTTAAGTTAAAAAACACTTATTTTAAGCCAAAAGTTAAAAGCTGGGGTAGGGGTGTTTTTTTTTTAGCTTATAAGCAGTTTTAAATTGACCACATTTTTACCTTTTTGCCCTTAATATTTTTATACAATCTCCAAATTACCCACATAACCCTAACATCTCTTTCTTCCATTTTTCCCTTTTCACGTGTGGATGATAGACAATTACTATTACTAATGAATGAAAATAAAATAATCTTAAATCTTTCAAGTGATCTATTCAAAATATATATTATTAAAATGTAAAATAAGTTGCACATATAACTTAAATAAAAATTTATATTCCTCTAATAAATAATTTGTGATAATAAAGAAATACGTGAATGATAGACAATTATTATTACCCATGGATGAAACTAAAATAAAATCTTAAATCGTTCTTTGATCTATTCAAATTATATATCTTTAAAGTCTATAATAAGTTTATATTCCTCTTATAAATAATTTGTGATGAAAAAGAAATATGTGAATGATAGCAAAATATAATTATTTATGGATGTAAAATATAAATTAATTAACTTTTATTATGTTAACAGCTTTTAAGGGTATTTCAGACATTTTGATTTAAAAAGTTGTTTATCAGCACTTATTTGCCAAACACATCAACAACTTTTTTTTTTAATTTCAGCACTTTTATTCAAACGCATAACTGCTTATTTTAAAAATAAGTTTCAGCACTTTTAAAAGTACTTTTTTAAAGCTGCTTTTATTAAGCTTATCCAAACGGGCCCTAATACCAGAATTCATCAATAATCAAGGGACAAAAGCTATAGTTATCCCTAATAAAAATTTAAAATTGTTTCAAGAGTAATAACTTTTTCTATATTATAGTGTGGCCAACTATAATATGTAGATCACAAATTTAGGGGGGGGGGGGGATTATTATTATTATTATTATTATAATTATTATTTTATTTTATTTTATTATTTTAGGGTCCCATCTATAGATTATAATATAATTTATAAAAATAGTGACATTTATAGCTAGGAGCTTAATTTTGACCTCCTCAATTTGTACTGCTAATATTTTTTATTAGCTGTTGCTACTATTATTGGACCATTATGAAAAGCTTCATAAACACTGATTGATTAATTTAATTATTTTAATTAATCAAACCTTTCATGTGATAAAGATAGATTAATAATATAAATTAGTCAATTATTAATCGGTGGAGGAGGTCAAAATCTCTTAATAAGTTTTGTCTTTTTATTTCAAAATATAAATTTTTTAATATTTCGTGTAAAATTTCAATAAATATATTTGGTTTTTACATTAAGAAAGGACAAATTTACTTAGAAATGATGTTATTTCTAGTAGATTTATATTTATATATGGTTATAGTTACGTTATCTACTATGATATATTATATATTTGGTTTAAGAATTTTTTTTTAAGCAAAACAAATTTTTATGAGAAAATGCTAAAATCATAATCTAAAATTCTATTATATAAACGGTAGATCATATTCTACTGTTTTAAATAATTTTTTGTATTTTCCATATGATATGTGATGCCACATTAGGAATCTGCTAAATTCAAATTCACGATGAAAAATTTTACAACACTGAAATATGACTCAAAACTTAAAATTCGAAGTTAATCAAATAACGACCTAATTTGGTGAATTAATGTCAATATACATTTTAGAAATCTAATTTTTTTTTTAAAAAAAAATGTCAATGATATGTAATAAATCTAATGAGAATGCATGAAAATTTTTATTTATAAATGGAATTTCTTTATGTTCATACAAGATTTCATATTATTCCCACTTTATGGTAATAATTAATAACTTTATACATAGGTTGGTTGTAAGTTATATATCCAAAACCACCTATAATTGCAGCTAATAATAACAATTAATTAAAAAGGGCAAAAAGATTATAAAATATTTAAAAATATATTCCTTAATTACTATTGGACCTTGAGCATGTTAGTTAAAGTTATATTACCTAACAAAATATTTATAAATATATATTTTTTAATCTGATTATTGTTTTGTAACTTATGAACTTTTTTAGATTACGATTTTTTTTTGAGTAGACAATTTTTTTTATGAGATACACTTAATTATTGTCTAAAATTATTGCAAACGTTAGATGACAATCTAGCGTTTTATTAGAAAAGTAATTGTGCAATATATGAACAATTGTTTAGGTTATAATTGGGGTTTCATTAATGGGAATATTTTCTCTCTTCTTTTGACATATTTGTGTTTTTTCAAAGTAAAAAAGTGGTATAAGAATACTAAATTAGAAAATGAAGGTTAAAAATATTTCAAGTTGAAGAGACATTGGTCAAAATTAAAAATGTATAAACAAATGAAGCTAATTAGCTCATACAAATCTTGGTGATGAATGCAAAATCATGATATTATCACACACGCATAATACACGGAAATTAACGGTGGACGTAGCGTTACGACATTATTAAGTTCAACTGAATTCAATAATTTTAAAGTAAACATATAATTATATGCAAAATACATTAAATTTCAATGAATAATCGATCCCAAACCAATATTTTAGTAAATAGAACAATGAATTAATGATTAGAATCTTACTGAACTCTAAATACTTAAAACTTGAATTCGTCTATATTTGCCACTCAATATTCAACCACAAGAATAACTACAAATTTTGAATTTCTGTCTGGCTTATTATCTCCGATTCAGATCATACTATCTCTGAATGATAGATTTATGTCATTAAAAATTAAAATCATGTAAAAAATTCTTATTATATGAAGTTTGACAAATTTATTTTCATGAATGTGACTCTTTCTTTTAATATTATCTTTTGGTGGGGGTGGGGGTGGGGTGGGGGGCTCTCTTCTTTGCTATGGAATCTTGAATTGAAAATTGATGAATGAAACAAAAAATAACAAACTACATGTTAACGTGTGGAGGTACGTTAAGATTTTAACATATATATAACTATAGTATAATGTTTAAAGTATATCAAATTTGACTTTGGTTCTTTTACTTTAATAATTATTTTATTTTAATGTGTTAATTATAGTATTTATGGTTGTGTTCATAGGTATTAACTAAATATATATTTTTAACTAGAAAAATGTGTAGGACAAATTTTGGTAGAAGGTAGTTGACATTTAGATGTAGGAGAAAATCACATGTGAATTAAATAAATGATTTTAACAAATTGAAATAAGTGTGTGAACCCTAGCTACTACTTATGCTTGAAAATTGTGTCCTTAGAAGAAGAAAAAGAGTAAACTTGAACAAATACACAATAGAAAAGAATATTCTCGAGATGAAGTCGAAAATTTCGTTAAAATTATTTGATAATGTTTAAAATTTAATGTATATATATATATGAAAACTATCATTAAAGGTCGGAAATTTAAATTATAATAAGAAGCGTTTGTTATATAGTGAATTTTACGCGATTTAAATGCAAATTAATCGAAACATAATTACTTTAATCAAAACAAAAGTCTCCTCTCTAGATAATTAGGTTAACCTTTCAATATTATTTATTACTTTTTGGCTTCATCCAAAATTCAACGGATATTGACTTTATATTTAGTTTCTAGAATATTTTTTATGATTTTTTTGTTTAATAAATGTTTATTAGATTAACAACTTTTAGGTAAAAATAGGAGCTAAAGAATGAACATAATTTTTCAAACCAATATCTTATCTTTAAACAAACAAAAATCGAATTACGTGTCACTTCTCGTTTTTCAATATTTAAATTACATAGACTTTATTCAATATTTTAAAATATAATTCTTCATTGTACCGATATGAGAAAAAATTTACACTTTAAATTATTGTTCATGTGATTTTTAAATATCTAAGTTTTAGTTTTGAAATAATAAAATTAATCTAACCAATTTAACTTCGAAAATTAGTTAAATTGACTCTTAAAAAAATAATAAATGATGAAGCATTATGTACAAATTGGCCCAATTGCATATCGGCCCAATATATATGACCTATATATGGGCCTGGGCTATTACCAGCTTGTTTACACTAGGAGATATTGAGTTAGTAGCCACTTTTTGTCCCTACTATTTATGATATAACCAATTTATTCTGAAATTATCTAACTTGTGGCCAATATATGTAAAAACAAAAAATATGCTATTAAGTCATATGGTTTTAGTGCTTAAAATTTGTAAGTTTATTCACTTCGGATATACGATATACGTTGTTTGAAGTTTTATACTGAAATTTAGACAATGTATATGATCCAACCATTTCCCCCTAAAATTCAAGCGTATAAAGATGAAATTTAACTATTTTCGCTTGACTTTTTCATACGTGGTTAAATCTGACAAGTCAATTCAAAATGCATATAATTAAAGTTCAGCTAAATATTTTTGCCTCAATTTTAGCAATATATGGTTGAAGTCCGTTATTTATGCATTAATCAAACTTCAATAACAATCATATTTAATTTTTTTCGATAAATTCTCAACAATCAAAACCATCTTAAAAAAGAAGTAAAATAAGTATGATTATTAAACAACAATTAGTATTAGAACATTATTTATAACAAATGATATGATGATTGAATCACAAAAACGACTTACAAGAAATTACAAAAACGATACAATAACTATAATATAAAAAGTTACAAATAATTTTTCTCACATCTTAAATACGAGTATCGAATACCGAACCTAGAAGGATAACAAACCATTTTTTACATAATTGACAACCACATTCTTTGCTAAAAAAGGAAAAAAAAATGCAGTATTCCAAAGAGGAAAAAGAACTTGTCATCTTCTCATAATTTTGTTCTTCTTGAATAGCTTCTTCTTCAATTTTGCTTCAAAAAATCCCCCAAATTCTCAAATGCTGCAAAACCCATCTCGAGAATTGCTTTCTCTGTTCTCTAATGGCGTCTCTTTTCCATTTTCCCACTTCCCATAAGCTCTTTTTGCCTTCTCAGACTCTTAACCCTTCTATCTGTATACGCCACAATCATCATTTCTTTCTAATTTGTTGTTCAAAATCAATAATTTGTGCTTCAATTAAGAAATCCAGGTTCGTTTGAGTTACCCTTTTGGGTTTATTATGGGTTTATCTATGTTTCTGTTAATGTTTGTGGTTCTTGATACTGATTGTTTTTAGCTGTAAGAGTTTTTGAATGAGCTAATGTGAGTGTTTTTCTTCAAAGTTTGGTGTTTTTTGGGCTTTATTAGGGAAATAGAGAATGCATTGAAATCCCCCCTGAGCTATCCATGTTTTGTAGCTTTGTGCTTAAATTGTGGAGTGTTGCTATTCCCTTTGAGCTACAATACAATGTTTGTGTTTTTTGATAATGATACTATGTTTGTAGTTTGGTTCTTGATGCTGGATTTTTAGCTGTAAGAGTTTTTGAATGTGCTAAATGTGAGTGTTTTTCTTCAAAGTTTGGTTTTTTTTTGGGCTTTATTAGGGAAATAGAGAATGCATTGAAATCCCCCCTGAGCTATCCATGTTTTGTAGCTTTGTGCTTAAATTGTGGAGTGTTGCTATTACCTTGGAGCTACAATACAGTGTTTGTGTTTTTTGATAATGATACTATGTTTGTAGTTTGGTTCTTGATGCTGGATTTTTAGCTGTAAGAGTTTTTGTATGTGCTAATGTTAGTGTTTTTCTTCAAAATTTGTTTTTTTTTGGGCTTTATTAGGGATATAGAGAATGCATTAAAATCCCCCCTGAGCTATCCATGTTTTGTAGCTTTGTGCTTAAATTGTGGAGTGTTGCTATTCCCTTTGAGCTACAATACAATGTTTGTGTTTTTTGATAATGATACTATGTTTGTAGTTTGGTTCTTGATGCTGGATTTTTAGCTGTAAGAGTTTTTGTATGTGCTAATGTTTGTGTTTTTCTTCGAAGTTTGTTTTTTTTGGGCTTTATTAGGGAAATAGAGAATGCATTGGAATCCCCCCTGAGCTATCCATGTTTTGAAGCTTTGTGCTTAAATTCTGGAGTGTTGCTATTACCTTTGAGCTACAGTACAATGTTTGTGTTTGTTGATAATGATACTGTGTTTGTAGTTTGGTTCTTGATGCTGGATTTTTAGCTGTAAGAGTTTTTGAATGTGCTAATATGTGTGTTTTTCTTCAAAGTTTGGTTTTTTTGGGCTTTATTAGGGATATGGAGAATGCATTGAAATCCCCACTGAGCTATCCATGTTTTGTAGCTTTGTGCTTAAATTGTGGAGTGTTGCTATTACCTTGGAGCTACAATACAATGTTTGTGTTTGTTGATAATGATACTATGTTTGTAGTTTGGTTCTTGATGCTGGATTTTTAGCTGTAAGAGTCTATGAATGCACTGATCTGAGTGATTTTTTTCTTCAAATTTTGGCTATTTTTGCTTTAATAAAGAAAGAGAGAATACATAACAGTCCCTCTGGACTTCCAATTTTGCAACTTTGTACTTAAATTATTGAGTGTTGCTATTAGCATTGAGCTACAATACAATGTTTGTGGTTCTTGATACTGTGTTTATATTTTGGTTCTTGATACTGACTTTTTAGCTGTAAGAGTCTATGAATGAACTAATGTGAGTGTACTTTCTATAAAGTTTAGTTTTTTTTGTTTGCTTCAATAGAAAAATGCATTGAAGTCTCCCTGATATCCATGTTTTGAAGCTTTGTGTTTAAAATGTGGAGTGTTGTGATTACCCTGAGCTACAGGACAATGTTTGTGATTGTTGATACTGATATTGTGTTTGTAGTTTCATTCTTGATACTGATACCCTTTGAGGGAAAGTTACACTGTTTATATATGGTTAGAAACTTTACATATATGTATAAAGTAGATGTCCCTTCGGCTTCTTTGTGTGTTTACTTCATATTTTTTTGAACTGTTCCGCCACTGGCTATAAGAGTCTTTGAATGCACTAACGTAAGTGATTTTTCTTCAAAGTTTGTTTTTTTTCATTCAATAAAGGAAGAGAGAATACATAGCAGTGCATACTGAACTTTCAAGTTTGCAACTTTGTAATTAACTTATGGAGTGTTGCTAATACCCTTGAGCTACAATACAATGTTTGTGGTTCTTGATATTGATACTATGTTTGTAGTTTAGTTTTTAATACTAACTTTTTAGCTATAAGAGTCTTTGAATGCTCTACTGTGAGTGACTTTAAATAGTAACATTAGAGTTGGGGTTAATAGCAACACCTGTAGTCTGTTTAACTATGATAGTTGCAAAGTTCAGGTTAATTTTAATCACCCATCTAAGTGTATTTAGTTTTTTCTCTTTTTGTTGTTTGTGCTGTGGTTGTGGCTCGTCTTTGAGAGTGAAATTTTAGCTATGAAAATCATTGAATGCACTGATGTGAGTGCTTCAATAATAATTCAGATTCTTTTACATCACCCATTTGACTGTATTTTAGTTTTATCTACCTGTCTCATTTGTACCGTGTTAATTGTTAGATTCTCAATACTGACTTATTAGCTAAGAGAATCTTGGTAGCACTAATGTGAGTATTTTTCTTGAAATATTGATTCTTGATCTCACTGAGATGGGTGTTTGACGTTCTTTTTCTTGTTTTGGGTGGGTCTAGGGCAAGCCGGAAGGTGAAAAGCAATGATGATCTCTGCAACGACATCAGAGAATTTTTATCTTCTGTTGGACTTCCAGAGGATCATGTACCCACCATGAAAGAGCTGTCACAGAACGGAAGGTGAACTTGAATGCCATTTATGTTCCTGGTTTCCATTTTCCATCCCCCCGCACTATTTTGCAGCTAAGATTGGTATAGCTAAAATGATCTGAAGCTATTTAAAAGCTGTATGTATAGAGTAATGCACCCAATTCATGTCAAACTCCAACTAATATTAGCAATGAAAAAGAATTTCTCTTACTGAGAGGTCAAGTGAAATAAGACAAATTGAGTTATTTGTAGGGGAGCTAGTAGCTAGTTCTAGCTTGATCATTTTTAAGTTTTCCTGCGACATGCCCAACATTTGGTTGGAACACTGGAGAAAGAAGGCATCAACTGGGTTTTCCCTTAGGATAGGTCTTCTCTAATGCAGTTGAGAGGTGCCGGTTATCCTTTTTTGGAGATAAATGGATTTTATGGAACTCAATTCTTTTTGATGACTTAATATCAATGAAACTTGTAACATGAAGGTAATAGCTTATTCTTTCGCCATGTGCTGGGCATGTAAAAGGTGCTAGGACAAAGGCATGGAAAGTTTCTTGAACTTGTGCTTTATTAATTCATGTCTTTTTGATGCTTGATTCTACTTATATGAACTGTTACACAGTCATGCGAGACAACCATATTTCTTACATCAATGTTACTCCAAAAGTTTCTGCTCAAATGTAAATTCTTCAAAGAAATTTGGATTTTGAGTCTTTAAGAACCAGATATTTAGAGACATTTTGCAAGCTATGTGATTGTCTCATACATTCCACAGGCAAGACCTTGCAAACATCGTTAGAAGAAGAGGATACAAACTTGTCAAGGAGCTTCTTTTAACTTCCAAACAACCAGCCTATGAGTGCATTGGAGAGGATGGACTTGTTGAAAAAAGTGAAGATGAATCGTTAGGTCAGCAGTTCTTGTCCCTGTGTATTCTAGGTTGTAACAACAAGGCTAATTTTGGATTTTTCCGGTTGACAACCTGCTAATTTAAAAGGTCAGATGGGAAAATAGCAGACATGGCTCATGATGTTTCTTTACCAAGTGAAGCTTCTGCAGCGGATGCCTACACGAATGATGCAAGCAATGATTTGATTCTGAATTCGGATGAGCAAAATTCTGGTGATCAAGAATCATTGGGGTATTCTTTCTTGGAGGAAAAGGTGGCCAATTTTATTCAGAATGGAGAACTGGATAGCATAGAGGGTAAGTGATGCTACTTCAGGGTGCTTATGTTAAATGACATGAATTGTTTATCTAGGTGACAATACTTGGCACTAAAGTACCTGAATTGGTCATTGTTTTTCACAATGGAGCCTGGATGGTGTAGAGGGTAAGTAATCCTCTTCTCCTCTTGTTTATCTGGGTTTACTTACACCAATTCAGGTACTTTATGGTGACAATACTTAGCACTCCATTCATCCATGTTACACACTTACCATTTGGCCCCATATATTTCATGCACTTCCATAAGTGCTTATACTGTGTTAACCATTTCAAGTCTCCTGTATTAAAAATTATCTAGCAACTCAATCTAAGCTATGTTCTTTTTTCATTTTTTTTATTATATGGGCAAAATCTCAGCACGCAAGAGGTTACAGATAGTAGGAAATCCACACGTCCTTATTTTATTTTCTGCAAAAAGCTGCGCTGGAGGCATTGAGACTTGCATCTTCCCCTTGCCAAATGTGAAAACATTGAACTAATAACTATATCTCTACTAATGTTGTGGGTTGCCTTTCTAAAAAATAATGGAGTAATAATTATATCTCTACAAACATTATTTGTGATGATCTTCTCAAAAAAGAAAAACAACATTAGTTGTGATGCATATTGGATCTGTTGTTCATACTTTTCAAAAACAATATTGTTTCTGCTGTTCATTCTGCCTCAAAAGCTAGTTTCCAGTGACTAATATTTGCCACTGGCTAAGGCCTTGAGCAAACTTTCAAGTTCTGGTGCTGTGAGCAGCTTGAGTAAATATAGTGGATTTTAAAATTAGATCCAAAGTGTTTGAGTAAATCTAACTGTTCTGTTTTTGCTTCATTTTTCAGGTAGTGGCTTTGAAATCTTTCAACGAGAGGGATCTGTTGAAGGACAGAATGGTGCTAAGATATTTAGTGAAAGTTCCATGGCACAATCAATCCAGCATGATGAACATCCTAGTATGCAGAGTTCTCTGATGAGGTATGCATTTCTCGCAATATTTAAGCTTCCATCTGCTTAAGTTCTTCATTTTCCACTGGGCCTTTAGTAAACCATCTTTGGTTCTTCATTGACCCTGCTTCGTTTTTTTGCAATTGTCTTTATCAATATACTGGTCTTTTTTTTTGATGACTGCATACGGTATCATACTTTATTAAATTTGATGCAGGATGAATGTGAAGTCAAAATTCTTTTTGTGTTTCATTCTTGTTGATTCAATAAATCAATCTTTGGCCAAAAACATCCCTCAACTATGTCTTGAACCTAAACTTATATCCTTGAACTATTCTTGTGAACAAAAAGACATCCTTGGAGTATCCAGAACTTTGCAGCTTTCATCTTGCTGTTAGTTTCTTTCGAAAAGTTAATGGCTCTAACAGAAAAAGGTGCAGAGCGCCTGACTTCCTCAAAGCTATGCTAATTCTGGAACATTTTTTTCTGGCAACAATAAAGATAGTTTGGTTGAGAATATATTGCGGTTATACAAATGCGAAATGTTTGACTAGGAAGTAAAAGTAAGAGGGAAAGGAAAAAAAGACTATGGTTTAAGGAATAATTGGAGTCTTTGTGAGGGAAACATGATCTGCACATGATAGGTTTGTGATCATCTTCTTTCTTCTTTTTCAATAAAAAATGGGATAATGCACAAGTACCCCTCAACCTATACCCGAAATCTCAGAGACACACTTATACTATACTAAGGTCCTATTACCCCTGAACTTATTCTATTAATAATTTTCTACCCCTTTTCGGCCTACGTGGCACTATCTTGTGGGCTCAACGCTGGTTGATTTTTTTTTCAAGCTAGTGCCATGTAGGTCGAAAAGGGATAGAAAATTACTTATAAGTGTGTCTCTGGGATTTCGGGCTTAGGTTAAGGGGGTACTTGTGCATTTTTCCATAAAAAATTGAAGAACTAAACTGCGGGTTTACGTGAGCACAGGGATGGTGCACAGATTTTGCTTCATACAGAAATAAGTAGTTTCCCTGGTTTACACCAAGAACTAATTCAGGGCACCAAGAAATGTTATAATTTAAAAGAGGAAGGGAAAAAATGAACTGTAAAAATAACAAGGAATCAAATAAATACCTTCAGTATACTTCTATAGTCCCCTTCTGTGTTCACCAAAAACCCAGTGAAGTTCTTCTTTGTCCCAGAATTTTGCAGAATCATTCACCTCTTTGATGACCACCTTCGCCGGTGGATGAGGCATGTTCACAGTTTTATCATTTTGGAAGAATGAGCATCGAGGAGAGAGAAAGAGTTGAAAGCTCAAGAGCTGCTTTCCTAGGTATTTGCTTCTCCTTTATGCTACAACTCCACCTAAGTTGGGGGAAGCTCTATGGGAGGAGTCACGACCGTTGGTTTCGAAACAAACTAGCAGCAGGATGAAATCTGATAGTTAAGATGTCGTTTAGATTTGAGGTATTAGGTACGTTTAGATGTTTTTGGCTAAAAACTCGAACAAATCCAACTTGATGTTTTTCCACGTACTCTCAACAAGCTGATGACCTTTTCTTCTTTGAAGAGTTTAGATTTCCCGTCCTCTTCTTGTCTATGAACTGTATTGTCTTACTAGCTCTAAGATTTAAGATTAGAATAAATCTTAAGTTGCTTTTTGTTCGGGTTTTTCCATCTTTCTGTTATCTAAATGCACCTTGATTTTTGTAGGAACGATAGCTTGTCAACTGAATACTTAACCATGACTGAAGGGATAATTAGTGCTGATATTGAGGTGACAAAATTCTTTGTTCTGATTGTTTGCTTTTTATTTGATTCCATTTTTGACTTGGAATTTCCTTTGCCTTCATATTTTATCTGTTAGCCCCACAATATGGAGATTCAAGCTGAAATTAATCATCTCAAGTTCGTGCTGGTACTGCTCTTTGGACAATTTACTGTTCAAATTTTGCTTACCCTACTTGGCTTCAATTTTTCTTTGTTCAGACATTTCTTATATACATCTCCCACAAGTATACCAGTGTCTTAAATGGTTTTGTTGCTGTTCTTAGCATCAGAAGGAGCTGGAGTTAACTCAATTGAAGCAGCAGATTGAAGAGGAAAAGGTATAATTTCCTTTTTACTCTTCCCCAATTTCAGGAAAAGAAAAGAAGATAATAATACGAAGACCTAACTCCCTCTTTGTCTTGCTATGGTAATGCATATTTTCCTTTTTTAAATGATAGAAAAAGACACATTTCGCTGCGCTGCAGAGATGTTTCCACTTATTTTACATCCTTCTATGTCATCTTAACTATTGGCTTATGATCTCTCATGTTCAGTTTCTCAATATATTTTGTAATGTACCAAAGTGTGACTTGACTTTTTGATGACACAATCCTATACACAATAACATAACTCAACAAACTACGAAAAGACGAGTGGATAAGAGAAACTGGACTGTTCTTCTTTGGGAACCTTCGGTAGCATTTGAGTTGAACTAGTTTATTCATGCTACTGATATGATCATTGATGTTATATTTTGATAATTCACTTCAGCTATCTTGGTCATGTATTATTTTGATTGCGAGAATTTTAAACATAATTCTTTGATACTTGTAACATATTATTACTCAAATGAACAACTGGTTCTTCATGAAGTGGAGAAGTGTAATTTTCTTATATTTCTACTTTCAGCGCTTACTGTCAGTTTTGCAAATCAAAGCTGAAACAGAAATAAGGGAAGCGGAAAGACTTATTTCAGAAAAAGATGCCGAGCTAAATGCTGCTGAAGATAGCCTCTCAGGACTAAAGGAGGTATTCAATCAATCTCTCGTGAATTTTTTTATGGCTTGTTGATTTAGCACATTTGTTAGGTTGAGATATCTAATACCCGTGCAGATGGGGAAAACGTTGTTGATTTAGCACATTTGTTTCTATTAGGTTGAAATCCAATACTGGGCAGATGGTGAAAATGTTGAGGTGGCTGGCAGCTTCAATGGGTGGCATCAGAAAATAAAAATGGATCCACAAGAATCACCAGATCCCATCGGCGAAGATATACAATCATCATCAGATATCGTAGATCCCACTGGCGAAGATATCCAAGCATCATCGGATATCGTAAATCCCATTGGCATGAGGTTATTATTCTGTCAAATCTTCAATAACACATTGTTTGTTGCGTATCCTTTTCCGAAACAAGAACTCTGTCCAATTGATCATTTGCCCTGATAGATTTGAACTATTCTTATCTTTTTGAGTCATCATTTATATGCAAATGCAGAGTTATTCTGTATATCTATTGGCCTCGGCCTCCTATTATTATGAATAACATGATAAACTGTGGTTTTCAGGGAACCTCGACTTTGGAAAACTGTGTTATGGCTGTATCCAGGAATATACGAGGTACATTATCTACAAACTACTGTAGAATATAGTTTAAAAAGCTTGCTGTGTTGTCACTTGTCGCCTCAATAGTTGTATTTTGAATGGATTTTGTCTAGTCCATAGACAATGCTGTCTTACATTGTTCAATGACACTATATTTGGTACAGATAAAATTCGTTGTTGATGATCGCTGGACAACTGATCCTCAAAGAGAGTCTGTTACGAGAGGTTCGATACACAATAATGTACTACGAGTTGATAGATGACTACATACACAGGTAGGTTAGTTGAGGTGGTTCACAACTTCAATCCATTGGTGAAGATAAACAAGCAACATCAGATATGATAGATCCCATTATTCTGTTTGTTTCTTTTATATTTGGGCTGATTTTTAATGAGGCATTTTGTTAGTTATGTAATTATAAACATTCTTAGATATGGTATTATATTCAGGTTTTTCTAACTACATAGGACATAATCAACAGAAGATGATGAAGTACTTGTCTTAGTACCATACTGCCTACTTAAGCGAATCGAATTCGAAAAGTTACTTGTCTTTTTTTTTTTTTTTTTGCGTTTTTGACTTCGAACTCTTTAATATTGGCTTTGTAAGATTGTCTTCAAAATGTTTTATTAAGCATTTCAGGTTCAAACTAATTAGATTATCGAATGATTAAATATTTTAAATATATTATCTTAACTTTGAATATTTTCTAATTACTTTTATATTGATTTTTGTAGTTAAAAGTATTACAAAATATTATATGATTTTCATGGACGTCCATAAGACCTTAATTATGGATCTAGTTGGTCACCATGGCCAAAACGATTCATTTTCAAGATCAAACGAGCCCCATAGTAGGTAACCCTCCCCCCCTTACCAATTTTCGTGTGCTTTAATCAACCATCTTTTTTGGTGATCAAAACTTTCGATGTTATTTTTGTCGAAAATTTACATGGACACCCATTAAGACCTTAACTATGGAGTCAGTTGGTCACCACGGTCAAAATGGGATATTTTCAAGGTCAAACAAGCCCCAGGTAAACCCCTTATTTTATTTGATTTTCGTGATAGTCTATGGGATTTTAACTGATTCAGAATTCCAACATTATTTTTGCCGAAAATTTAGATGAACGTCTGTCAAGACCTTAGCTATGGAACCAGTTGGTTACCACGGCCAAAACGACACATTTTCAAGGTCAAACAATCCGCAGAACAGGTAAGTCCTTATTTTGCTAATTTTTGTGTGTTATAGTATCGTTTTTGCTGAAAATTTACACGGACATCCATTAAGACCTTAATAGTGGATCCAGTTGGTCACCACAACCAAAATGACCCACTTTCAAGGTCAAACGAGCTCCAGAGCAGGTAAACCCCCAATTTTGTCGATTTTTGTGTGCTATAGTCCACCATCTTTTTTGGTGATCTGAAATTCCGACGTCATTTTTGCAGAATATTTACACGAACGTCCGTTAAAAGCATAGATATGGAGTCAGTTGGTCACCACGGTCAAAACGGTCCATTTTAAAGGTTAAAGAAGCCCCAAAGCAGGTAAATCCCTCATTTTTGCCAATTTTCGTGTACTATAGTCAACTATCTTTCTTAGTGATCCAGAATTCCGACGTCATTTTTGCTGAAAATTTACATGGACGTCCGTTAAGACCTTAGATATGGAGTCAATTTGTCATCACAGCCAAAACAACCCATTTTCAAGGTCAGACGAGTGCCAGAGCGGGGTAAACCCCTCATTTTACCAATTTTTGTGTGCTATAGTCCACTATTTATTTTTGTGATCCGGAATTCCGATGTCATTTTTGTCAAAAATTTACATGGACGTCCGTTAAGACTTTATCTATAGAGCTTGTTGGTCACCACAACCTAAACGACCTATTTTCAAGGTCAAACGAGCCCTAGAGCTGGTAAACCATTCATTTTGCCAATTTTCGTGTGTTAGTCCGCCATCTCTTTTGGTGATCAGGAATTTTAACATCATTTTTATCGAAAATTTATGCGAACGTCCGTTAAGACTTTAGCTATGGAGTCGGCATACATCTTATTCTGGTTCGGGGCAGATTTAGAGACATTGGTGCATCACTATGATTATAATATGATGAAATCAATCTTGGTGCTCAAAGATCAGACTTGATTCCATTGATTTGTAATGGTGGATCAGTACTAAACTGATGGATCTTCGTTCAATTAGAAATTTTAATAATATGTGAGTTTTCGATTTTTTTTTTTCATTATTTATTTTTATTTATGCCTCTATATATAATATTTATTTATTTTTTAATTTAGGAAACGGCATCGCTACCCAGATTTGGATTCGAATTCAGATTTGTGGCATGTGTTACTTTGTGTAGAATTTAAGTTACATGTACAACCATAAAACCAAACTTCAAACAAAGAAAAATCTAAATTTTTGAGATATTTGAATATCTGATAAAGTTGATTTTGAAACGGTTAAATTTACAAAAAATTCTGTAAAATAAGTTCACGACACTTATTGTTTTCTTTGGGATTCGATAGATTCATCTCTTGGGGTTATGTCATCTCTATTTCTAAAGTTTGTCAACTTAAAAATCTGATAGTCTGTGACGGATGCCCCTGCTCTTCTCCTCTAAAAAAAAACCAAAAAAATGAATAAATATTTTGATATCTATATTAAAATTCAACGAGAACGTATTCCTAACAAAGAAGACTAAATATTCAGAAAAATGTAAATTCAAAACTTTCGAATAAAACTGATAAAATACTTATCATTACATCACGAGTAGTCGGTTCTTAGTCCATTTATAATGAAAAAGAACCAAATAACTTTTGTAAAGTAGCTAATGCTTGTGGTGTAATAATCTTATTATATTTTATTTTATATTTATATGTATAGTCGTGTCACTTTCTTTGCCTTTCCCAATTTTTTTCTTATCTCCAACAACTTGAATAAATAATCCAACAACCAATTTTTTTTTCTTGAAAATCAATCACAACATTTTATATTTATTTTTTGCACAAATGGCTAATATTGTGAATGCTTCACAAATTGCATTCACAAAATACCCTTCTTTTTCATTACATAATTATCAACCAATCATTTCTTCCAAATTTTCCAATAAATCTTTGAAAAATGAAACAAAAAGAAGGATTTTTTTAGCTTACAAGAAGTTGAATTGTCAAGATATTAATGTTGATGTAAAAATAGTTGAATTAGAAAAAGAAGAAATGTCTTTTACTAATAATGAGACATTTTTGTATTCATTCAATCCTTTGCCATTGATGTTTCTTGCTGCTCTTCCTGGAGGTAAATGCTCTTTCTACATGTGATTTTATCTTATACCTACAACAACAACGTATTAGAACAGTGTCGGATTCAGAATTTTCATTACGGGGTTCGAGAAATAAAAATGTAGTGCTTGTTGTTTGAATTTGAACTCTTAAATACTACGTCAAACATGAGTTTTAGCGCTAATTAATTAGTAATTGCCGCTAAATATGTATTTTAACCGCCTTTATATATGTTCATAAAGATTTCAGTGACATTGAATTTAATGACAATTAACTAATGCCGGTTTCTTTATTAATGTGTTTATTTATTACAATTAAAATTATTTTTGTTGCTTTAATAAGCCAAACTCTAGTCTTTTTATATATATATTATATAATATTTTTGTTGAAGGTGTTCCACACCCTTGGACCCCCTTAGATCCCCTCATGTCTAGGATGGTGGAGGGTGGAGTGTAAACATTATCTTATCTTTATATTCGTACGAATATAAAGAAGTTGTTTTCGATAAATTCTCGACTCAAAAAAAAAATCTTGAAGAAATGCAAGAATAGTCTTATACTTGTGAGTCTAATTTGAATTGGTTGGAACAACAATACCATATCGGTAGTGTAATTCCACAAGTAGAGTTTGAGGAGGATAGATTGTACGTACACAGTCTAATCCCTACCTCGTAATGATAAATGGAGATAGAGAGGTTGTTTCTGATAGATTTTATCTATCAAGTAAAGCATCTAAAATAATTTGAAAAAAGAGAATACAATGATAAAAACAATAACATCAACGACGAAATAAAGCATTATGAAAAGCGGTATATAGCACACAAAAAACGGACAATAACAACAATGAAATAATGTGGTAATCGAAGCACTAGCACAACACTCAACGAACAAGAAACTACGAGAACAATGCTAATAGTACTACTTGGTTATTTTGATTCAGCTGGAACTATAAGTTCTCTGTTTGGGCCATTTGTTGAGCTTGTAAAATCATGGAACTTACCTGATTGGCTTGTACATTGGGGACATCCTGGTAACATGGTATGTTTTCTGCATCTCTCTCGATTCGAAAAGAATCAAGAGAGAAAAAAGAAAGACTCGGAGTTGATGATAGATTTCTCGAAACAAACAAAGAGTACTAAACAGAACAAAACTTTCCTTCTTTTTTTTTCCAGGCTGTTGTTCTCTTTGCTATGGGTGGTTATGGAACTTACCTTGGTTTTCGGATACGATTCTCTGATGACGTGGTAAGAACTAAGAAACGTTTTCATCGTCTATAATGCCCCCTTTATGATGAGTCGTATGATTTTGCTTACTATACCTGTTGTTTTATTGCATTGCATTGTTAAGTAGTACTCTTATTGCCATCGAGATAAATCGATGTTTTATTGCATTGTATTGTTAAATAGTACTCTTATTGCCATCGGGATAGATCGATGTTTTATTGCATTGTATTGTTAAGTAGTACTCTTATTGCCATCGGGATAGATCGATGTTTTATTGCATTGTATTAAGTAGTAGTCTTATTGCCATCGAGATAAATCGATGTTTTATTGCATTGTATTGTTAAGTAGTACTCTTATTGCCATCGGGATAGATCGATGTTTTATTGCATTGTATTGTTAAGTAGTACTCTTATTGCCATCGAGATAAATCGATGTTTATTTGTAGGAGGAAAAGGCGAAAGCTAAAGATTTGCATCCAAAACTTCTAGGAGGAATGTTCTTCTTCTTTGCTCTTGGAGCCACTGGTGGAATAACATCCCTACTTACTTCAGATAAGCCTATTCTTGAAAGGTACCTTATTTAGACGTGTGCTCGGGAAAAAAAAATCAAATTTTTTCATGTTTGGTTGGTCGAAATGTTTTGGAATAACATTTTGTATAGGCTTAAATAAGTGAAGAAAACGACTGTTGTAGTCAGAGTAGGGAAAACAAGTTCTATAAACAGTATGTCGCGCTCTGACATTGTTTTTGTTGTAGTCCTCATGCTGTTACAGGTTTTATTGGTCTTACACTTTTGACTATACAAACCATTTTGCCTACACTATTCGAGGTAAATTCGTTCATTATACCTAAATCGGGGATTGAGATGTAGTTGATTGATCGATACTGATGTTAAGTTATCGTGAATTGTTTAGGGTAATCCCGGATTGAGGAATGTTCATGGGATATTGGGAAGTGGTATAATGACATTGTTCCTCGTACACGCGTTCCTCGGACTTCAGCTTGGTTTAAGTTACTAAAACTAGTCAATTCATGATGAACGACGAAGAATAGACTGTTGGGATATACTCATTTTTTTGATTTCGATTATGATTAATTTGCTATTGAAGCATAGTTCAAATTTGATATAAAGGTTATAAATTCAGAAATATTTGTATGTTAGATTGGTGATAGAAAAAAAAATGAGATACTTTTAGTAGTTAATCATATTGTTTCTATGAAGTCACAAATGTGTAATCCGTTTATCCTGGATTTCTTCGTTCGATATTTATATAAAAGTTCGATTAAATTTAGAATCAGGCATCGCATGATTTATTTTTGGGTCGATACTTCAAATAGAATTATTTTTATTTTCGAGAGCTTAAATTTGAAAGCTCTTATTAAGTGTAAAGGGATTTCAACCATCCTACTATATTGGCAGAACCACATATACTTGAGACCGACACCCCCACATATATTTGAGACCGATACCTCTTATTAGGAAAATTACGTTGTGTAGCTAGGTAAAAACATATGTTTATGTATATGGAGTATTAGATATTGACATTCCTTGACTTCTGTTCGATTTTTCTTCTTTATATTCTGACATTCCTTAGTCGAAATTCTATCTCCACCACTGATTATATTTTTTACTATCTCTAGCTGACCGCGACAGTCTACAAGTTGATCCATATCAAATACTCACCGATCTTATTTTATGTGATATTTTTTGAATTTTTAGATTCAAACAAGACTTTGTTTGATCATAATTTTTTCATACATCCTCTAAATCTCTTGAATTATCAATTATTGTGACTTATAGTACTTTTGAAATAGTTTTCAAATATGTAAATTTTATTTTCAAAAGAAAAAAAAACTCAAAAATTTCATATCCGAATTTAACGTCAAAATCAAATTGTTTTAACTTTTGAATTCGAATTGTGCTATATAAATTGAGACCGAGTAAGTATGAGTATCAACTATCCGAAATGTTGGTTCAACTAATTGGATTATATTATTAATAATTCAAATAATTTTCATAAGAGAGTTCTATAATAATAATAATAATAATAATAATAATAATAATAATAAAAGGTAAGAGAAATAAATACACTTTAATGTATGATAAATCATTTAGCAACTCAATTATATATCAAGATATTAAAAAGGACAATTTGTTGCTATGCATAATTTCAATTGAAGAAATATGCATTTATTGGTCTGCCAATTTTTGTATAATAATTCATTAACCTATCCAACTTTTTTCTGCTAAGTGAATGTTATAATTAATTAAAAGTTTATGTTGTTAGTTTATGTTAAAATTAGTTAAGTTGTTTTTTTTTTGTGGGGATATTTTTTCCAACTATTTAAAGAAAAATGCAGTTAGTTAAATTTCTTGATTATCAAAATTATAATTTGTCAACTTCTTTGAACTTAAAGTGTGTAATAACTGACCACTGCTAATTTTGACAATTGACGAAATAAATAACATTTTTTCAAATCTGAATATTTTTTTTTCTTTGTTCTTTGTCGGTCATGGAAAATTATAACAACAAAATATCGCGTATAATTTCATTTCACAATAGGGTCTAAGAAAGAAAAAAATATACTCATTTTTCTCTACTGGTCATTCTTTCATAACTATTGAATCACTAACCACCTGTCAGTATTCAGGTCCTTATCAATATTAAGTAACGAAAGTTAGGAATAACTTTAACTATTTATTTATTGCTTTGGAAAAAATATAACTTTTACGATGTCTCCTGTCTTGAATCTCGGGTTCTAAGTTGATAGGGATGGATCTCGAGTCGAGTTTAGGTTCTAAATCTAATCTTGGATCAGGGTTAGATTGTTTAATCTCATTTCTCAGTTCCTAGGTCACTAATCGAGTCTCAATGAAAATCGGGTTGAATAAAATATCGAGTCACACGTTAGAGTCGTATCTTCCGTCCCAATCCAAGGTGGAGAGTAAAGAATTGGACCTAAAGACTTGAACTTGGATAGTCCATTTTAATCTGTTCAAATTCAATATATTCTATCCATCTATTTAATATAATATTCCTAAATTATTACTACTACTATTGTCTAAGTTTACCATAGTGTCAATGCAAATTAGAGGACAAAAAATACCATATAATTTAGTATGGGTCTCCATTTGTCTAGCTGTCCCATCATATAACCAGCAAAACAAATAATATTGTTAATACCTTAACAAACAAATTATGACCGACACTTCTTCCTTTCTATTTATATTCACATACAATTCGACGTTAAAAATTTATTTGTACTCGATATATATATATACTTCTCGTACACTTGATCTTACCAATTAGAGAGTAAATAATATAAATGTTGAATCTCATTATCGAATAAATAAAAATTCGAGATAAATCTAATTTCAGTATCATGATAAGAAAATGAATCTTGATCTAACTTTTTAGCCTCAAAAATTAATTTATAATAATATAAAAATACATCTATCTAAATCATTATAAAGAGATCAAGTCTCCATCCAATAAATTATGTAAAAATTAACAACTTTTTTACTATTGTAAAGTAATGTAAATAAATACAAAATACTAGAAAATCTATATCATAATTTGTATTTATAATTGGGTGAAGTTATTATTATTATTATGTATATATATATATATGACCGACACTTAGAAAAATAGACATACAAATATAAATGTAGGCTTCATGCTTGACAACAAAATTGATTGTGTATAGAGTAGGTTCTAACAGATCTAACTTCTTTTTTCTCTTTTCTAGGTTGGCTGGATCTCCCCTAGGGATCTACACTATATTTACGTTACTTTCTCCGTTTTAAAATACTTTCTCTCTCTAAAAAAAAATAAAACGAACAGTTTGGTACACTAAAGTCTTCGTTATACGCAAGGTTCAAGATCAATTTTAGGAAATTTTACCAGAACTTATTTTCAAAGCTTGAATTCGTGATCTCCTAGTATTCCAATGCTTATCTATTGCTCATTTTTATTTGCCTATTTAAACGTTTCTTGAGAAATAATAATCAACGTGAATATCTGATTATAGTCTTAGATATTAATAAATGAAGTTAGAAATAAGTTATTAACGTTGATGATAAAATAGTTGAAATTTTTTAACATTAAAATAATAAATAAATTATAGTGAATCGAAAAAATAATACAAGATCGCGAAAAATAAAATATCAAGATCCAAAAAAAAGAGGGGTCAAAGTAGTTTGTGAAGGAATAAAAAGACAGATCAAATCCTTGAGTAATTTGTCAAACATAATTAAACTAATCGTTTGACATATGTTTGCAATTTGCAATACACTCCATGTTACTCTTGACGTGCGAACGCATAATAATGCTTTTTTTTTTTTGGTTCAGATCGGAGACGATTCAGAATTTGAAGTTTATGAATCTTAGTCGGTAATATATCGTATTTTATTTTGCTAAATTTTATATTGTCACTCGAAATTTTATAGTGTTATACTGTTATATAAATTTATTTTTGTTAGGTCTATTTAAGGAAAAACGTTTCTTGATAAATCTTTTTTATATTATAATATTTAAAGTTAAGTTATTTTATTCATCTACCATAATCTTCATTGATTCTTACGAAACTTACCAACTTTTAAAAATTAATCAAATTATAATCAAGTCAAAGAGTAGGTAATTAACTTCTCTTCTATGATCAAAAGTTAAAAGTGACATCTACCAAACCTTGTTGTAGGTGAGTTAAAAAGGCAACTAAGTATGTTAAATAATAATATCACTATTAAACAAACAAAATCAATGTTAAAAGATATTGTGTGATAAATAAGAGTTTTTTTAATAAGATATTTCGATTTTAAATTTTGAAAATAAAATTATTTTTGACTTTTTCGAATGAACTCTACACAGCAAGATAGAATTGAAAGAAAAAAAAAATTAACCATCTAAGCACAACTTACAAATCCATAATGCAAATTCTCACCAACCAACTTACTTTTACAAATATATATATATAATTATTCACCAACTTCAACAAATATAAATATTACAAAATCAGCTTAGTGGGAACATGTCACCCCACGCACACAAACAACAAATTCGATTTATAATTTATTATAAATGTTTTTTTATTCCACAAACTTAATTTTCAAATGAAATAAGTAAATAATAATACCAAAATTATGCAAATAAAACACAAAAGAAACTTTTGGGGTTATTCATACCTCGACTATATGTGGACGAATAATTTTAGAATTATTTATTTCGAGATTTAAATTAAAATGATATATTGGCCCTTTTTCAAAATTAGTCGAGCAAAGTTTTTAAAAGAAAATTAAATTTAAATTTGAAAATAAAAAACTATACTATTTTATCTTAGTTTGATTTAAATCAAATACATAACTTATATTATCATCCTATATCTCAATTTTAATCGAATAAAACAAATATATACTAATAAAAATATATTTACTAAATAATTCCTTTAATATTAAACGAGCACGACCCCGATACAACAATAACCTACATCAGAATTTTAATTGCTCATTTAATTAGCTATCTAAACTTTCCCCTCGTCTTATTATAAAGATCGGACCACATTATAATTTACTCGCTTTCTCCTTCCTCTACCTCTAACTACTAAATTCTTTTCTTTTATTCGTTTATTTTTACTTGTTCATCGAAATGATAAAACTGCACTAAAATTTAGGAAATGATCTTGACCGTTAAATAATAAATAGTGAGTGGGTCCCATAGACATGGTAAATGCGTGTTAAGATTGGGACCCACAGAGAAGGTATATGTGGGCCACAGGGTGGTTGGTGGTGTGTGAAAGACGTGATTTAAAAAAAAAAAAAAGCGAGTGAAGTCTACGCGCCTTCTCCTTCAATTTCGCTGCTTATAAATACTGGACCACATCATCTCCAAATTCGTCACACAGATCCAAATCTCTTCTAATTTCTTCTCATCAGAAAAAAAAAATCTTCAATTTTTCGAAGGTATGTTTCTCAAATTGATGCCCGAATTTACTTTGATTTGATCTATTGAATGTGTTTTTGAAGCATTTTAACATCTAGATCTTAGCATTTTTGCTGTAAATGTACTCGTTATGACCTGTAAAAGAGTGTTTTTAGCAACATTTTCTATTATGCAATTGTTATGTGTTGTTTTTCATTTCAAATTCATGGAGTAATCTGCAGTTCTTTTTTATGTATTTGGTTTGTTATATTAGATCTGTCATTAATTTTGTTCGAGCGTATATTAGGAGCTAGATCTCAGTATTTGTAGACTGAAATTTCTGGATTTTTAAAATTATATCAGCTTATACATGTTGATTGTTTCGAAAAGTTTCATATGTGTGTAAATTTTTGGTTTTCCAGTAGCAATTTTCGATATGTTAGTGTTATGTGTGTAGGATCTAGATCTCAGTATCTGTACTATGAATATTCTAGGGATGTGAGTTTATAAATGTTAATTCATTTCAATAAGTGTCAAATGTGTGTGAATTAGTGGGTTTTAGCAACGTTTTTATATGCAATTGTTATGTGATGTTATCAAAGTTAAGTTTTCAAATCCATGGAGGGATTTACTTTTTTTTTTTCTGTTTTGTTTTATGTTTTGATCCATTAGATCTGTTATGATTTGTGGTTTGGGATTTAGATCTCAGCATTTCTACTGTGAATATTTGTATTTTGTGATTTTATGTATGTTTATTAGTTTTGAAAAGCTCAAATGTATGTGAATTAGTGGTTGTCTTGCAACATTTTTCAATAGGCTTTAACATGTTTCTTCCCCTTTTTTCTATTAGATTTTGATTTTGTTCCTTTTTTTTGCTCTAGTTTTGTATTAGATCTGAGATTGCTCTGTATGCATGTTTTTTTGTTGAATTAGGATGTAGATCTCAGCATTTCTACTGTAAATATTCTTGTTTTGTATTGTCATACATGTTGATTTGTTTTGAAAGCATATGCAAGTGTTACGTGTTTACTCATTTGGTTTGTGCTTAGATCTCTTTGTATGCTAAGGATATTAACTTTGATTGTTATGATATTTGTTAACATTGGTAAACTAGTAGTCAGATCTCATTGACGAATTAGTTTTTTTTCATTGCGAGGAAATACATTTGATCAAAAAGTTTATGTGTCCATCAATTTGGGTAGTTTAAGTGCTAGTTTCAGTGTTATGGCAAATATAAAAATATTGACTTTTTATTTTTTGACTTAAAAACTACTTTTTAAGTCTATCCAAACGGGCTCTAAGTGGGATAGTTTATTGGGAATATGATATGATATCTGGTGGTGTATAGTATGATCTTGTTGGAGTCCTTCTGGGTGGCCCAATGGTTTGGGCTTGGGACTTTCATGTTATGGAAGTCTCAAGTTCGAAACCCCTCGCTAGCGAAAGCAAGCTTTTGGGTCGAACTCGTCGCACCAGGCTTGCCTAGTGGGGGGTTACCTTTCTATATGGTTTGCGAGCTATCATAGGAGCGGGGTTTTACCCTGTCATCGAAAAAAAAGTAGATCTTGCTGGATAGTAGCTGACTTATAGATGGATAATAGTTGTCTCATGTGTAGTACTAGCTATTTTTCCTTGATTTATTGGTAAATTGACTATTTTAAGATTGGTTTTAACATGTTTTCTTAAATTTGGGCAGAGCAGACATGGAAACTTTCTTGTTTACCTCAGAGTCAGTCAACGAAGGTCACCCCGACAAGCTCTGTGACCAGGTCTCAGATGCCATTCTTGATGCTTGCCTAGAGCAGGATCCCGAAAGCAAGGTTGCATGTGAAACCTGCACAAAGACAAACATGGTTATGGTCTTTGGAGAGATCACAACCAAGGCCACCGTAGACTACGAGAAGATCGTACGTGACACATGCAGAGGCATTGGGTTCGTCTCAGCAGATGTTGGTCTTGATGCTGACAACTGCAAGGTCCTTGTCAACATTGAACAACAGAGCCCTGACATCGCCCAAGGAGTTCACGGTCATCTTACCAAGAAACCAGAAGAAATTGGAGCTGGTGACCAAGGTCATATGTTTGGGTATGCCACAGATGAAACTCCTGAGCTCATGCCCCTCACCCATGTTTTGGCCACCAAGCTTGGTGCCAAGCTTACTGAAGTGAGGAAGAACAAAACCTGCCCATGGCTCAGGCCCGATGGCAAGACCCAAGTTACTGTTGAGTACAAGAACGACAATGGTGCCATGGTCCCTATTAGAGTTCACACTGTTCTCATCTCAACCCAGCATGACGAAACTGTCACCAACGACCAAATCGCCCAGGACTTGAAAGAGCATGTGATCAAGCCTGTGATCCCAGCTAAGTACCTTGACGAGAACACCATCTTCCACCTCAACCCATCAGGTCGCTTCGTCATTGGTGGTCCACATGGAGATGCTGGTCTTACTGGCAGGAAAATCATCATTGATACCTACGGAGGCTGGGGTGCTCACGGTGGAGGTGCCTTCTCAGGAAAGGACCCCACTAAGGTGGACAGGAGTGGTGCTTACATTGTTAGGCAGGCAGCAAAGAGTGTGGTCGCCTCAGGACTTGCTCGCCGCTGTATTGTGCAGGTTTCTTATGCTATCGGTGTGGCTGAACCACTTTCCGTGTTTGTTGACACATACAAGACAGGAACAATTCCCGACAAGGACATTTTGGTTCTGATCAAGGAGAACTTTGACTTCAGGCCTGGAATGATGTCAATCAACCTTGATTTGTTGAGAGGAGGCAACTACAGGTACCAGAAGACTGCAGCTTACGGTCACTTTGGCCGTGATGACCCCGATTTCACTTGGGAAACTGTCAAGGTCCTCAAGCCAAAAGCTTGAGTGTGAGGTCTTGCATTACAATTTTTTGGCCAGTTGAGTTTCTACTGGCCATTATTCTTGTCGCGGACCAATAAACAAGCTTCATCATATCATACATTGATATCGATATTGATATTTGTTTTCAAGGCTGCATTGGTGCTGGAAGAAGACAACAAGCGTTTCTATTCCGAGTCACTGAACATTTGTTATTTTCCTATTTCTTTCTTCACCCTTTTCTGCAGTACCTTATTTCTATTTTGTAATGGTTATTGAGTAGCTATGATTTAAGTTCTCCTTGTTTTATCCAATTTATATATCTTTTTATCATAGTCTGATGAAATTTGTTTATTGTGATCATCTTATCATAATGAGAAATGCTAGAAACATATTGTATGCAAAACACAATTCATGTTCATGGTAAACCTGGAAATATGATAGAAGTTATGTCATCTGTCATTCAAAAGTTTGGTATTGAAAGCAAATTCAACATCTACGAATGCAACCACAGACGGTCATGCAAACGCTCATCTCCTCCTCCAAACATCTCATCAACTCTCTCACCATCTCTGTAGAAATGAAAAGTTGGTGTGTATCGAATGTTCTGTGTTGTCTCTGGGCATTCATCAATATCAGCGTATACGAAAGAGAGTTTTGGGAACTTTTTGCTTAGCTCCCAAAATGTAGGAAGGATCTGATTGCAGACGCGGCACCTGCAAATGGAAAACACAATCAATGGTGTAAATTGATAATCAAAAACTTCCCAAGTAGTTTCTTGATCATTTGACGTCTTACAGAATTCAAAATGCAACTCGTGACAACAGTAAAACCAATCATCTTATTGATATCGTTACTGTAGAACTAGTAACGAAAGAAAGAGGACATCAAGAAGAATAACAGCCATGGTCTCTTGCGCTAGGAACTAACAAATTGACAGAGGAAGACGAACTAATTTCATATACAGCTATGAAACACAGCTGTTAAATGTAGACCTTTTGAATTAACCGCTAGCCTTCTCCAACTTCAACTCAAGACACGATGAAGACCAGGAGAGATTCAACAAGAACTACAGCCACAGCCTCACGTCTACTAGCAAATTACAATCTTGATAGAAGAAGATGAAATACTTTTAAACAGGTTTCGGAAACACAGTGTGGACAGAGACAAACAGGTATTCACAGTGGTAAAAAACTCATTTAAAGCAGTACTTCAAGCTCCTAACAAAATTGAAGAACATTACACCTTAACTGCAGTCAAATTAGCCTTCAAAATCATATATAGGAGGTTAGAAAATTATGTGAAATCTATCGGACTTTCATTCGAGATCCTTGAGGACTTTCCCCTCAAGGGTAGATTGGAAAGGTTACGTGGTAAACCTTAAAGTTTCCTTTCAGACATGTAAACTTTCGTTAACTAGCACTAGTTTGACTAAACTGACCAACGATATTTGTTTTTCAGAAAAACTTTAGCTTGCATATCAGTACAGCTACAGAAATAACGCTAGCCGTTCCTAAATTCATGTGCACTCACCTTCCTAGTTCTGCAACTCACGGGCCACGGCTCATTCAGATTGGTATATTTTTAACTTTATATCAAACTAGGGTAACAAAAGATGAAAAGGGATTGAACACAGAAGTAAAAGCTCAAGCTCTTCCAACCAAAATAAACTAGGCAAGAAATATGCGAAAAATCACAGTTGGATATAGGATTTAAGGTTCTTAACATTGAACTCGTTATATATATAAAGTTATGGGTTCATATCTACTATTTGTTACAATTTTATTTGACTTTTACACATTAATTTATCTTCCACGTAAAAAGTAAAGGTTCAGATGAACCCGATGTCAGAACCAACATCGAAATCTAAGAGTACAGATAAGAAAAAGACCAAATATAGAAGATTTTAGTGAACAACTGACTTACCAACAAGCTCCATAATTGATTACAGCCTGCAAAACACAATGAGCAAAAAGCTTCAATTCATCGTTGTCTATGAATAGAAAAGCTTGTTTCTTTCAAAAATAAAAATAAATTGTAGACACTCAAGCTAACCGGAGTTTTAGTTGTTCTGATAGTGTGGAAAATGTCCTTGAGATTTTCGTCACCAGTGGCTGTCATTATGTTCGCCTGTTTATTCACCGGAAGTTTTCTACTCACTGCTTTCTCGCCCCCTTCTCCCATTTTCGCTTTTTCTTTTTCCCTAAATTATCATAATCCATTACTCGTCTTGTTATAGAAAGAAACAGTAGCAATGCTGCAAAAGCTATATACTCGGAAGCAAACTGAATACATTTCAAACAAATATTTCTTCAACAAAAGGATATACAACCTACGAATAACAACAACATACTCAATATAATCCCACAAGTGGGATCTAGGGAGGGTGATGTGTACACACTCTTACCCCTACCATGTGAAAGTGAAAAGGTTGTTCTCGAAAAACTCTTAGCTCAAATAAAGCATATCAAAAATCAAGCAAATAAGTAGCCAAGAAGCCATGCTGAAAACAATAAAGAAAAAGAACAATAACAATAACAAACAACAAATAATACGATCATTATAGCAAAGGAAACAACAGGTCATACTAAGATCGAATAAAAAAATCCTAGGAGAGCAATAATAGAACAACAACAAACATACCCAGAGTAGTCCCACTAGTGATGTCTAAGCAGGGTAGAATATACGCAGACCTTTCCCTTACCACGCAGGTAGAGAGAGGTTGTTTTCGATAGACCCTTAGATTAAGAGTAGTAATAACAATACTACAACAACAACAATATTACTCTGAGTAGGGTAAAATATACAGACTTTTCCCTTACCACACAGATAGAGAGGTTGTTTCTGATCGACCCTCAGCTCAAGAGTAATACTCCAATAACAATACTACAACAACGACAACATACCGAGTGTAATCCCACCTAGAATATGCACAGAATCTAACACTCACTCTATAGGTAGAGAGACTGTTTCCGACAGACCTAACAACACTAATAGACGGAAAATATAGTTAAATAATCCACTCTACTTGAAGTAATGTACCTTTAGGGTTGTTGTTGAATGATATACTATATTTATATTATAAAACACCTCTAACAAAAAAAATAGTCCAATTGTTTCAGGCATATTATCAAACACTTTTGCTGCATCAACAATATCCCTTTTTTTTTCTTTAACTATTACTATATTTTGTTCCTAATGGTTGCTTTTCCAAAGAAAAATTTTACAAAAAAAAACACATATATGTATAAAATCATAAAATCCACCAATAAAACATGAGTAAATAGGAAAAAAAAATATAATCATATACATTTGTATATCAAACATTTACATGAACATTCTAGAAAGAAAAGAGAAAACTAACCAGAGTTCACCAAATCCCCACACAAACAGGAACCAGTTTGGAGATAAGATGAGAAATTAATTTTTATTTGCTTTTAGTAAGACATAGATAAATACCCAAAAAAGAAAATTGTCACATCACAAAATAGTAATAATTGTTTTTATATGTATATATATTCTGTAATTATTTAAATTTAATTTTAATTAAAATAATTCATAATTATATAAATATTTAAAAGTAAGTACTAAGTGATCTATTTTTAAGGGAAAAATGATAAACATATTCTCAACTATCGTAAAGGTATGCAGATACCTTCTGTCATTATTTTGCGACATTGGTGTTCCTGTCTCCGTGAATTCGCTCTAACAAGAGGGGAGGGATACTAATGTCCCCAAAGTATGATGGCAGGATATCAATATTTTAAAAGTATAACGAATGGTATTTGCATACCATTTACAATAATTCGAGAATATATTTGTTCTTTTTCCCTATTTTTAATAATCCTAAAGTAGCTAAATTTCTCGTAAAATAAGTCTATTGTACATGCATAACAAATAAATGACATTTTTTACATAATTATAATTTTTCGATTCGTCGAAGGGATTTCAGATGAACCTTTTCAGTCCCTCTAGCTCCGCCCCCGTCCCGCCATGTGTACCTCCATCATTAGGAAACTTCTAAAATTAGCTACCAATCCACACCTTTTTCTTATACAAAATTGTACAAATATGAAAAATCTCAAGAAATTTCATGGCCATTTCATCACAAATGGCTTTTCAAATGACACCCTTTCCCTGAGTGCTATTCTTTATTTTACAGCACTTTCTCCTACTGGAGATTTAGCATATGCCCACTTGGTTTTTAATCAAATTGATTCACCCAATACTTTCATGTTCAATACTTTGATAAGAGGTTATGGTTCTAGCTCTAATCTGAGTGAAGTAATGAGTTTTTACATCAAAATGTTGCAAAATGGTTTTTTCCCTAATCATTATACTTACCCTTTTGTGATTAAAGCATTGTGTAGGACTCAAAATTACATTCTTGGTGAAGCATTGCATTGTTCTGTGATAAAATTTGGGCATGTTTTGGATCTTCATATAGCAAATTCACTTTTGCATATGTACGCAAAGTTTGGGTTTTTCGTCGAGATCATGTATCTGTTTGATGAAATGCCTGAACCAGATGTAGTTTCATGGAATGTGGTTATTGATGATTTTGTTAAAAATGGTTGTTTTGATGAGGTTTTGGCTGCTGTTAACCAGATGTGTTTGAACGGGGTTGAGCCTAACGCGGTTACACTTCTTGTACTTGTTTCGTTTTCTTTGAAAATGGGAGATTTTGGTTTAGGTAAGTTGATACATTTGTATATTATGAAGAGAGGGATACATATGAGTGAAAATCTTGGAAATGGGTTGATTGATATGTATTCTAAGTTTGGAGATATGGAGTCAGCTGAGAAGTTGTTCGATATGATGAAGATGAAGACGGTTTTCTCATGGACTTCACTTCTTGATGGTTTTATACAAAAGGGTGAACTACAAAGAGCTGTGGTTGTTTTCAATCTAATGCCTAAGGATACTACTGCTTGGAATGTCATGCTCAGTGGGTATTCTGAGGCAGGTGATATGAGTTCAGCAGAGACTATCTTTCGAGCAATGCCAGATCGAGATTTAGTGTCATGGAACACTATGATTCTTGGTTATACTCAGAACAAGATGTATATGAAGTCCTTAGAGTTGTTAAGAGAAATGCTAGGGTTTGGAATGAGACCTGATCGGATAACGTTGGTTGGGTTGTTTTCAGTTTGTGGATATGCAGGTGTACTGCATATCGGTGAAGCTATCCACTCGTTCATGGAAAAACAGAACGTAAAGGAGGAAGAAGTCGAGGTAGCTTTATTGGATATGTACAGCAAGTGTGGCGATCCTGAGAAAGCTCTTACAGTATTTTACACGATACGAAGAAGAAAATCAGTGTTGGCTTGGACTAACATGATCGTTGGACTAGCGATGAATGGTCTTGCAAATGAAGCTCTTGTGTTGTTTTATCAAATGTGTGATGAAGGAACAGATCCTAATGAGATAACATATTTAGGTGTTTTATGTGCTTGTAGCTATGCTGGTTTAGTTAAAGAAGGCAAATGGTTGTTCAATGCTATGAGTAAAGTACATGGCATTACACCAAGATCTGAGCATTATGGTTGTATGGTTGATCTTCTCGGTCGGGCGGGTTTGGTTGAAGAAGCAGAGATGTTTATTCAAGATATGCCTGAAAAGGCTGATGCTGGTATCTGGGGTGCCTTACTAGGGGCCTGTAGGATGCATGGTGAGGTTCAAATGGGTGAAAGGATAGCCAAGATTGTGACTCAAATGGACCCGTATCAGTCGGGGCGTTACATTCTTCTCTCCAACATTTATGCTGCAGAAAACAGATGGTTTGATGCTGAAAAAGTAAGGAAGAAGATGAAAACTGAAGGGATACACAAAACACCAGGATTCAGTTTGGTTGAAATGAAAGGTGAAATGCACCAATTCATAGTAACATAATGTAACCAAGTAAATTGCAGATGATAAAACTACTAGTACAGAATAGAAGATTGTGTGTAACAGAAAGGCTGTTTGATCCCAGAGGTGCATATAAGCTTCAAGTAATTGTGTCTTGAAACTGTATGAAACAGTAAATATCTGTATCAAGAGTTGCAAGCTACTCCATTTTCTTTGATCGTTTTCTTCTCGAGCATCGTTCTCCTACATTGTGTACCTTTAATATCCTTTTTGGCATTTGCAAGTCAAAAGGCCATTTTGGCTCATATAACTTGGATATGCAATCCAAGAACAACAACCAGGGGCAACTAGGATGGTCATTCGATTTTGGAGAATGAACCAGGGTGAAATTTTTGGCATAATGACTGAGAAGCAGCTTCTATTCTTGATAGATCCTACAGCAACACAACAAATTCATTCAACTTGAACATGCTTCAAAACCATGTGACATCTTCGGCAAGAGGTTGTTTACCTTTCCTTCAAATGTAATTATAAGAGGGCCTTCTCTTGATTCGCGATAACCTCCTTCATATCCAAGAAAACAGGAAACGTTGTTATAACAGGAAGGAGAGATAAGGTTGGACGGGCAGCTGAGAAAACAATTAATTTACCAATGTAAAGATCAGGAAACTGAGCACAAAGCTTTGACAGAGGTTGAGCAACTTCGACCTGCAATAGGTCAAAGTACGAAAAAAGTAAATAACCATTTGTATTGACACTATAGTATAAGTGAAACTTAAAACTAAAAGAAGTGAGGAAGAGAAGAAAAAACCCAATACAGTGATTAATCATAATGACTCACTCAAAATGAAAAAATGGAAACAACGAAATAAATGAACTGCACCCAACTATTCTGGTATATTAGTTCTACATAGGTACATGTGACAGATGGTATCAGATTGGTGCCCAACACAAAATATTCTCTTATATCTATGATATCATTAGATCATCCAGGTCCTGGACACAAAATTTTGCAGCTCCACAACTCTCAGTATTTCTGCAGCTCTTGTCCTGCCCTGGTTGTCAAGAGTTCTTATGGAACTTTCAACATAAACCTTTTGAAATATCTTAAATCAGAGGATATTATCCAGGTTCATGTGAGAGGTAAAAAGGTTATCCTTGTATGCACACATTAAAAGTATGTGGGAGAAGGATCTGAAGTTCACTGCAATGTGGTGCCTTTTTCTGATGTGAGAAGTCACTTCTAATTCCTTTAGTTCATTTAGCATGAGAATACTAAATGAATACAACTGTGTGAGGAACTGAAGATTATTTACCTGATTTATTAATAATCTTTCTTCACTCCTTGCTTTACAAGATAGAGAAGCATTTTGGGATTGAAGATTCAAAAGGAACTTACAGTATTGGGAGGTGCTAGGTTTCCTAAGTCTCATTAGTTTACTCCACAAACAAAGTAAACGAAGGATAGCCACGATGTATGGAGGTGAGGTTGGGGACGAAGTCGCCTTTCCCATATTGATAGATTTATATTCCGAAGGTAACAAGAAAGGGATGTTTCTACACTTAGTTAGCAGCAAGACGCATGATCTCGACAGCTAAGAATCTCAGGACGGGAAAGTTACAAATGTTAATTGGTGTTTAAGTACATGGGTTCGGGCAAAGATTTCAACTACGGACCACCTCCTCATTCATTGTCCAACAGCATTAAGACTGGGTGGGAAATACTGGATGATTTGGTATATTTTCACCGATGCTAAGCACTGTGAGACTGGTAATGTTCAGCTGGAATTACGGAAGAAGGAGAAAACGAAGAGCATGGAAGCTTGTGTCGAAGAAATAGGAACACTTTGGAGGCGTAGAGAGGAATTTTGTTCGGTTAAGGAGCAAGTTTTTTTTCTTGAAAATGGTAATAGTTAAGTAGTTTTATCTCTAATTTCTTTTTAGTGCACCATAACGTCCCATTGTGTATAGAAGATCCAATGTCATTCGTAGAAAATCATCTCTTTTGAAGGTTTTTTGTTCTTGCTATACTGCTTGTACATGGTCATGTTTCTTGACCAAAAAATTATAAAATTTATTACTTTATCAAAAGAATACAGGTAACTAGATATTTGTACATTCTTCATGAAAACTTAAATTCACTTTTCAGAATTAGGACCTCAGAGATAAATCTAAAATTTGTCGAGAATAATTATTAACTTCTCAGTTCTCAGGAAACATTAAAGACCATCATTTTCCAAAACACCGAGAAGAGTCCCCATAAGAAGGGCTAGAAGTTTCTGGATCACTCTGGTATGCCATCATACATCTTCGCCTAACAAGAATACTGTGGAAGAAACGAAACTTGGAAAGGCACTTATAAGCGCATTCTGAAAAGGATTCAAGAATACTAATGGTATATCAAAGGAAATGACTCTTGTAGTTCACAATACCACACATCGACAAGGGAAGTCAAAAAAAAAAAGCAAAAAGAGAATCTAAGAAAGGGTTCCTGAGAACTCACATCAGAAAGAGTTGTTGCAAAGCATTTCGATACAAATGGATCCATCAGTTCCAGGATGCCATTAGATTTTGCCAATTCAATCAGACAATCCCATTGCCGATCCAGCTCTACAGCATTCGTAGCAGTGAGAATTATCACATTATGGCACTTGATCTACAAAGGTAATGCACATGGTCAGAAACTTTCTACTTCATAAGTATCTTAAACAACAGGTAAAGAGGCATCAGCAGGAATATAACAAAATATAAAACAGCCCCATGAAATAAAAGATTAAAGAGAGAAAAGAAGAAAGGAGGAGGAAATCAAGGCAAAGACAAGGTAGGTTCACCATCAGTGATCAGCTTTTTCGTACTTGTTAACCACATTGATTAGGGTTTCTTATTTTCTTTTTCTTTAATAAAATCCATCTAGTTTCTAACAACTTCAAAGGAAAATAAGAAGCTTAGGAGGAGAAAATTACAATCAAGCAGCATCACTAGAAATATCTAGAATGGAAAGGTTGCAACATAACAAAAGTATGCATCAATTCCAAAATAGTTTATATGAATCACCCACATCCATTCTGCTCTATTTGAGCCTTCGTCTATGTGAATCATCCACATCTATTTGGCTCTATTTGAGCCTTTTTTCATTCAAATACACAACAATTTGACTTTTAAGATGAATTAGGTATTCTCTAAAACTAAAGTTTCTCTTAATCTCACACTTATTCTTACACTAACATACAAATCTCTAAATATTACTGACAAATGCCAGACCTAATGTAAATAAAACACGGCTAAGTAATGGATTCATATTGCTTTTGTATGAATCCAATACTGTGTTTTTTCTTTGCAACATTTACATGAATTCCTTCACTTCAAACGTAGTTCTTTTGTTATGAGGGAAAAAGTAAACAAGCATCTAATAGATGTTTCGACTTGTAAAACAAAGACCTAGACAATTTCACCAATAAAATAATTCAGCCATGTCAACCCAATTAGACAGCTCTGCTGTAACACTAATCCTCTTTTTATAGACGAAAAAATCATCTTATAGCTTGATACTTTCAGCCAGTTTGGACCTTTTTTGTCGGATAATTTGCAGTAAGTACAAATTAGAATTGATTCACTGCATAAGTTGGATAGGATTATAATTCTCTGAGATAAAGAAAGCATCATAGAGAAAGAACTTAAAATATAACTATAAAATTTCAGAAAAGCGATAACATACCAAGGGCACAGGAAGGTGTTCATGATGCAACAATTCTGTAATACCCTCAGGCAATAGCGCCATCTGGAATAGGAAAAGAAACAACAGTTTAACTTTGAGTGGTACTCTGGTAGTAGCTAAAAATTTTCACAAATATAATCATACATCCAATGACAAGAAACTTATAAACAAGTATTTATCTTCCTTGCACTTATTTCATTTGTATCCTAACAGTCAGTTCATGGGCCACAAGATGGTGCATAATTTCAAACTACAATATTGAAACAATCTTTGGCTTAACAAGAATTCCAGAAGAGCCTTGGAGAAAAATATCAGGAATTGAAAGTTTTGGAGTCAGGATTTAGCAGGTGCAAGCTATCATCACATTAAATGCATCTGAAAATACTGCTTCATCCTGTAGTACTTAGAAAAGTGATATCTCCAAACATTTCATCTCCACTTTGTACCAGATATTAAACCATAATTTCAGGTTATCAGGTGCCTCAGATGTCTAATATACATGTATGAGAACTATATCGAAAAGCCTTAACATTATTCAGGTAATCTACCAATCAAGATACAGAAATGCAATTCCAAGTCCCCGAGAACAAAATAAAATTCTGATCATGTAAACTGGACTCACCAGCCTATCACAGAGCTCTTTCATTAACCTTGGGATCCCCTAAACTTGCATCCATTTACTTGTGCACACTTAAACTATCAATAATGTTAATTCTAAATTATTCCTGGCCTTGGCAATTTAAAACCTTCAATCCCCATCCCCACCCAGCGGTTGACATGGCAAAGAGTATGGCTATAACCTCTTTTAGACATGAGTGACGAAAAAGCAAAAAATAAATTCCAGGTAGGGTGTTTTCCAAACATTACTTGCCACGTGATCTTATACAATAGTTTATTTGTTCTAATTGTGTATTTCTTCTTTTTTAATATACATTGCAGATATTACCCCAAAATGTAACTTTTTTTTTGTTTCTTCTTTAGTGCAATGGCTATTTATTTCAAGTTTCAACTGTGTCTTGTTGCCAAATCTGCAAAAGAAATGGCTGAACCTTCATTATGTATAGTCGAACAACAAAAGTTCTAGACAAACTAAGGGAAATCTAACTGTGTTTTTCCTTTTTAAGTTCTTCTTTAGATGTTGTAATGATTATTGTTCCAACAGTGTACTTCTTCGGCAAAATCTGTAAAAGCTTGGCTAGAATTTCATCATTTTAAGCCAAATAAGAAAAGTTTTAACCAAAGTAATGAAGTTCCAACAATATATTTCTTTTTATTTCTTCCTTAGATACAACGACTATTTGTTCCTTAGCCAAAATAATGAAGTTCCAACAATCAATTCCTAACAGAATGTAAGGAGAAATTTCTTAATACCAGTGCATCAGAAGGTACGACTGAAGCACCAAGCTCACTCTATTAGTACAGGTATGACGATGCTATGTCATTCTTGTCAACAATATTTATTACTTTAAGGAAAAGCTCCAACCTCGTTCTTGTCACCAGAGCATTTTTCTCCTATGAGGTGCCTCAGATGTTCTTCAAATTCTTCATCAGGAGCCTGTAAAAAAAAAGATTTGACACCAAAACACCAGTGAAAAATGGAATATCTAATAACATGTCTGAAAAATACTTCATACATAACAGAAGCTGTAGAAACTTTTGTATCTGTTAAACATGCAGAATAACACAAGGATTAAAAATTTTAGACAGTTGTGAATATTTAGAGTATTTTAACAGATTATAGTTGTGTTTACTGTAAAACCTGATTATTCAAACCTTGACAGAACCGAGATTGGAAGTGTGGGGACCACCTGAGGATTTTAAAGTCAAAAAATAATTAAATGGACTAGGATGAGTGTGGAAAGTACATCGGGCAAAAGGATGAACACCCAAAATGATTTAGAACTTTAAAATGTGACAACGGCGATTAGAAATAACATTGTGTGCCAAGCTATGAACTAGTACGTACAATAGCATTGATGTGATGATAAGTATAGGAGGTGTACTAGAGTGATTAAGGGCTAAGGATAGCCCTGTCACAAAGACGAGTTGGAAGCTATATCACTCACTAAAATTTCAAATGAGCTCGCCCATGGTCCAACTTCAAACAAGAATATCTCCCATGTTATGTGGTGAATTACTAACAAATCAAGAATCTTCGAGCTAGTTTCCAACACATCGAACTGTTCGTCAATCCAAAATTTGTACACAGTTTTGAATATTTTACTGAAAGGTGTCTAATGAAGTATAAATTTGTGTAGCGCAAAGTACAACCATAAAGCAGCTGAGTGTGTATTATTATAAAATGCCACATGGATTAGAAACTATGTGATGTAAACATAGGCAGCAAAGGCGATAACACTTTTCTTGACCTTCTTGGCTAAGATCAAGGAAACTAATGAAAAGGAAAAGTGGGGTCCACCTAGGCAAAGGATTTTTAATACCCCAAATTAGAATTTTTTGAGCTCATTTTCTCATTGCTCTCATTTCGAACCAGAGCTACATAGCTCCAATTCTCACTCTCCTGTCCTTTAGCTTTGAGGTAAATGATTCCTAAGATCAACCATAGTATTCTTATTACGTGATTCTGGTTCTCATCGGATTATAGCGAATCAAAGGATTTAAGAGGAAACATTGACCAAGAGGCCATGACATAATGTCTCATTTTTGACATTCATGATGCTACACATCTCAAATAGAGGAATTACAAACTTAGCGAGGAGATATGATGAACATATAGCAATGGGGCAGCAACAAAAAAAAATATAATCATGGAATTCCTTAACGACACATGATCAACGAAGTTCATAGACTCACATACGGAAACCTCGACTAGGAAGTCATGCCATAGGGGAATAACGAGAGGGTTTAGCCTTACATGACTTGATTTTAATCCTTAGGTACTAAGACAATCAATATACCTCTTTACAACTTTAATCTACATTAGTAGTGATAATAGGGACCCATGTTAGCGACCAAACATTGCTCATGCCATTTAGGCAATTTGTTGAACACTTGATGAGCTCCAAGGTTCTTTAACAATGGTGTTTCTCCACACCCATCCTTTCTCCTAGATCACAACGTCACACAAATCTCTTGCTGCACCAACCAACACCTTCCCAATCACCACAACTACCAAAACAGCCCCTAAATACACAATTTTCCTCAATGCATAGCGCTTCCGATCACCATCCTGTGAGTCCTAACCATAGAACATACTAAAATTACTTGCATGAATCCATACATATGGCTAGAGGAAGATTCTTACCATTTTTTATCAAACCTTAGAAACTCTTTACTTGAATTTTCATCAAAATCCTTCGATTCATTATAATCTGATGAGAAATCGAAATTAGAATCACGTAATCGACAAAGGAATAAGCATGGTTGATCTTAGGAATCACTTGTATTGAAGATGGAGGAGAGGAGAGTGAGAATAGAATCTATGGAGCTTTGGGTTGAAACAAGAGATGAGAAAATGAGCTCAAAAAATTTGTGTATTAAAAATCCTTTGCCTAGGTAGACCTACTTTCGCTTTTCAATTGTCTCTTTGCCTAATGTGAATCCTTTATGTATTAGTTACCCCATGTTTACATCACATGATTCTAACCCATGTGACAAATACGCACTCAATTGCTTCATTGTGCTTTGCACTATGCAATACACAATTTGTGCTTTATCAAACACCTTTTAGTAAAATATTCAAAACTCTGTGTACAAATTTTGGATTGAACGATTTAGCATGTTGGAACCTAGACTCAAAGACCTATAATTTGACAAGTAATTCACCGCATAACACTTGATAATCTAAGAGATGTCATTGTTTGAAGTCAGATTTGGTGGGAGCTTATATGGAATAATTGTCCGTAGAGTAGCTTCCAACTCGACGTTGTGCTAGAGCTCTCTTTAGACCTTAAATCACTTCCAACACGCTTACTATACTTCTTATCATGACCATACGATATGGTACTAGTCTGTAGCCTCTCTTGGCACGCGGAAACATTATTTCTTGTTGATGCAGTACTCTAAGGACTAGAATAATTTTGGGCCTTCATCCTTTTGCCCAAAAAATACTTCCACACTTGTCCTAGTCCATTTAATTACTACTGACTTTAATATCCTCATGTGGTCCCCACGCTCTTGTTTTGGTGCAATTTTCAAGCTTCGGATTTAAGGGGTCTTGCACGTTATGTACAAGTCATGTTCATGTATTTTGAGTTCAGTCTCCAGTATTTCCCTATGAGGCCTACTGACTTGATATTTTGTATTAACAGCTTCCATATGCATAACACATGTATCTTTCATGCTAGAAAAGGTCAACATACTGTTTCATCTCAATTGCATATATGCGTAGTTATGTATGTTCAGGTTAAGTTGGTTTGTTCGATCAAGTTATGGTATTAAAGTTAAGGCACCAAGTGCCAGTCCACACCAGGTTTTGAGGCTTGACATTTACATAATTAAAACTACAATAAAAAATCATATACGCAGCTATAACAAGTTAAAAACACAAAATCATAGACATTTATGCATCAAATGCATTTACCAATAAAATATCTAGGTGACTTTACCATGGTAATCTAAAATTAGATGTTTAATCATCTTTCTGTTATTATTTTCTTCTAAACTTATAAGACTTGTTCCTTCATTTGACCTTCACCTTCAAATATTCCTCTCTGACACACAACAGAAGCTAATGAAGGAAGTTTTTTTTTTGAAATATCGCACACTTGGCCATCAAGTTTGCAACATATGCCATGTCAGACGGACATGGGAATCAATTTCTATGTTATGTAGCTGAATTATTCAGAAATCAAAAGCTCGCAAAGAGCTGAGTAAATCTATATCACGTACCATTCGAACACCAAAAGCTTTTGCTACTCCTGCTACAGTAACATCTGAATGCAGTGGTCCGATGCCACCACATATAAATACCTGTAGGACAATAATTTGAAAACCCTTGTGCTTAAAGAAGCTGGAAATGTTTTCTCACCAACGAGTACAGACAAACAAAATTATTTGCAGACTGGCCCGCAATATAATCCTATTGACAAATGCTTACCATATCATCTATGGACTTCCGTCTCTCTACTTCCTCGGCTACAGAATCTATCTGAAATTGAGAGGATGAGATTTTTAATGAGGACTAAAATAACATTTAAATTACAGATGTTCAAGGCTGCTCAAATGTTGAACTATCAGAGGTGGGAAATAAGGAAAAAGATGATGCTTCACGAGAGCAATTACAATGAACTGTTCTAGCTAAAAGTTGGCTATGGAATGGTCCACTGAGTCTTCCAATTACAAGAGAGATATTTTATTAGGCTATCGATTTCTCCTTAGCAACTTATAAGAGATACTTTGAGATTTTTATTTCTAGCTTTGGACTCTTTCTTCAACTGTTCACGCAATTCAAGCAGACATTACAAAAGCTTCCAAATACATATTACTTACATCACTTTGAGTGACAGTAACTCGCGATACTGCCCAACCAATAGAATGGAGCTTTTTACACAACACAGAACCCAACTTGTCCTCTACAGTGCCAAACCTGAGCTATGGAACCATGAGAAAGATATATGATAAGCAAGCAGATGCAGAGAGCAACAAAATAAGATTTTTGGTTCAGGTGAATATACATTCACTTGACTCCAATCTTATTAGCTCTCTCTTCAAATGGGAGAGTTTAACATAGAGCAAACTAAAAATAAAGACTATATTGTGCATTACATGTAAGCGCATAGTAAACTTTTTCTATTGACATAGTTTACTAATCAAAGAAACATCTGCTTGGACATATGCACAGAAATTTGAGAGTCTCCTTATGGCCATCTGGTGCCAAAAAAGTATGTCAAAAGCTGTTAATGACACACATCAAGTAGAAACCAAGACCAAGCTCTGCTCCTCAAGTCACTGTCTTGACTAATGCCTATAGGCAAATCATATCTACTTAACCATAAAATGACTAGAAAATTTAAAATGATTTTTTGTAATATGAGATGCCATGTCCTTTACACTTCACAATAAGATTGCTGTATTCCTTCTGGATTATAGACTGAGGACTGAGGGGTTCAATTTAGAGGGGTAATTTCCTCTGTAGTCTGTTGTAGAGGATAATTTGTTCAAATATCAGCTCAGATAGCTGGGTGAAGAAGAATTATGTGCTTGTAGAATTTGATTTGCTAACATGAAATTTAGTTCGCTAAGAGATTCACTGTGTTTTCTTTTTTTGATAAGGGAATTGTTATTCAGGAATTTGAATCTTGTTTTAAGAACAACTATCGTACATTCAGGTTCAACAATTCACTTCTTGTAATAAACACCCTCAAGTTCAACAATTCTGATCACAAAGAACCAGCAAATAGAATATGTAATCATGATAGATCAATTGAAAATTTAAAAGATGGAACACAGCCTAGAAGAGCATATAAACGATAAAATAGCATAAATCCAACAAAAGTTACATATAACAAGAAAAAAACACTTAGAAAAGAGCATGTCAGCATGATACAAGAATCATCAAATACAAATGTCAAGCAACAATAACTTACAAAATTTCATCCCCCACAGTAATAACCGAGGCAGAAAGCATGCTACCAGAATTCAAATTGTCCATTTTCAGTCCATTGCTAATAGAAGATGATTTCCCGGAAACCGCAGAAGAGTTCTTCTTTGCTCTTCCAGCTCTTTCCAATCTTCCATCAGCGAGTAAATAGGCAGGCTTAAACTTCTCTTCACTACTGTCGGAGTTCCTCGTGCACAAAAGTGCATTAGGAACAGTATCATGAATGCTCCCGATTGAGGTATAGCTACCAGAGCAGTGATACAAACAGATACTCAAATCAATGAGGCTGCCTCCAGAATTGGAGTTCAAAAGTCCAATTTATGAGTATTAAGTAGCACAAATTAAAGCAACAATATATAAATCCCATTAATGTCATCTTTTTTGTGTAATGCGGGAATATGAATCCAAGTGATAAATTTTGAAGTAACACTAACAGAAAATTACCCCTGATCATAAAGACTGCAGTACCGAACCTTGGATACCAATAGGAACGCCCATACATCTCTGTCGTAACAAATTTTGCAGGTTAGTCATTTTAATTCACCCAAAAGGAGAAACAACCAGTAAAATGGATGATCAAGATCATTAAAAATGCACAGAAGCATGGCAGATCAAATAAAAAAAAAGATGCTAAATGAACATTTTCCATTGGAAAGGCATACAAAACCCTGAACAAGGTGAAATAAGTGATGTAGCCAATCCAACAAGGGTGAGTATTGAGAAAAAATGATAGCCACATGACAAATAGCTTGTTCAGAATGAGATAAAAGTGCCAATTTGGATCAACTTATCTTTAGGTACTTATAAGCCAAAATAGCTTTTAAGCACTTTGTAGAGGTAAGATAAGAAATGCTTTGAAGCACTACCTTTAAAGCTAAAATATAACAAAAATAAGCCAAATGCCAGAAGTTCGGAGTTCTAACTTATTATGGCTTATGCTTATAAGCCAAAAGTTATAAGTCCATCCAAACAGGCTCTAAGAGTCTGGCCATCCCTATCTTTAGCTGGATTATAGTGAATTTCAAACCTTTTGAGTTGTTCCCAAGATTAATTTTTTCTTTATTATTTCTTGGTGCCAGGATAATTGCAAACAAAATCACATTTAATGCTTCAAAATGATAGTGAAGAACATGCAATAGAACTATTTGATCAGCAAAGTGCTATAATCTACAGTGTACCTGCATTGACATATTAAATCAATTAAATATAGTGGAAATTACTTATTCACACTTGCCATGACCAACAATCGAGGCAACGTCATTGCCAATCAAAGCATTTAAGAAAATTCAAGAAAAAATTGTTTAAGTTGTTTTAGTTCGAGCCATTATTTGTAACGAAGTATAAATGTTTTATACTCCTGATTTTCTAGGCCTTTAAATCAAAATTAAAGTCAACCCAAGAACTACCCCTTCCAAAAGCTATGTACACTAGTCCAGTATCTTTATAGTATTGCTAAGGCTAGCCAACTTAGCATCTATCATGACCATCCTCAGCTCCCTTTTAGGTAAGAAGCAATATGCTTGATAAAATAAGCTAATCCTCTTTGTCCTTCCTAATCTCCTTGGCATGTTGCCCTTCTGAGGTCTTCACGCATTTCATAAGAAAAACAGTTCTTTTGTGCATCAATTACCTCAAAACGATATCTTAACGCTCTAACTTGCTCGGACTCGGGTGTGGGTGTCCGAACGGATGGAGATCTATAAGTCAGATCCTTCGTGATCTAATTTTTAAGATTCGGGGATATGGATCTGTGTATGGATACAGGTGTAGGAATACGCTAAAAATAATTAAAATATCTAAAAAAAAATAGAGCTATAAAACCTAAATTATGAGATATTATGTGGGGAACTTGAGGATAATCCTGGAAGGAGGTTAAATGAAAGAGTGACATAGAAATTTCTATTTAAAAGGTATTCCATTTTCTTCAATTTCACCTTGGCTTTTGTATTGATTACAGAAATTATAAAAGTTGTCCAGATTTTCCCCAATAATTTTGGTCAAAGTACCAAAAATTAGTTGACCAAATCGGACACGGATCCACACCCATGTCGTGTCGACATGGGTGTGCACCAAAAGGGCAGAACCCGAGCAACTTAGTTAACACTTAAGTTCATGAATTGTTCTCCTATAGTTAGAGTCAACCAACTAATGACAAAAACAGTTCAAGTTAGTCATTTTCTACTTTAAACATTTACTTGTTAATTCCATTTGGATTTATTGGTTTAAAATGCTGTTTGTATATATATATATATATATATATAAAAAAAAAAAACATACTCCTTGAAAAAATAAGCTTTAATCTCAATCCCACATTTAATGGACTTAAAATCTAGTATTTGCTCTTCAAATCCTCCAATTCTAGGGCTACATATACTTCTAACAGTGTTTCCATGAAAAAACCATGGAGTTCACTTGAATGTCAATATCTATAGTATATTTATTAACATTAATCTTTAAAGTTTTTTTGTCTTTATCTCTTTTCAGATGAAAATTTTGACATATGCTTAATTAATATCCTGCTTGGATTCATGTTTTAAAGCCTAAAAGAGTAACATTGAAAACAGCTAATTTTTTCTTCTATTTCCTCTTTTATATGCATATGGTGAAGTTAAAGATTATTTACTTTCATCTAGGATGGAATCTCCATTTGCCATTATAATGTTTGCTATGCTAATAATAAAGAATAACATTCTAGCTGTATTACTTGCTTAATTTACTTTACAACTTAATCAACCATCAATTTACTAACTTTTACTTGCATGTATATGGAGTGTTTATGAGGGCATCGTCATACCTGTATGACCAGTCCAAAATTGGGTTCACCCTCATGAAAGGTGGCCACCCAGGTGAGCTAGGTGAGAATTGCTCTTGACCTACCTGAAAGGTACGTTCCATAAGCAGTGGTTAGCCACAAATCATACTGGCCTAGATTAGAAGATCACTGACTAGTTGGAATAATTAACTAAATATTTACTGCAGTAGGATCTCCGATTCGGACACCAAGAAAAATAGCTCGGATTGGATTAGCTTTTAGCAGAGCCTCTAGACCTGATTTAAAATCAAGTCTAATTATATCCATTTGTATGTCATAACTGCAAGAGAAGGGGTGATCAGGTCAAATTGTTAATAAAGGAAATTACATCATCTACGAGGACACCATTATACCAGCTTCTCTAAGAAATTTTGTTGGGGAAGGAGTCAAAGTAAACTAGTTTTTCTCACATACATGGATGCAGCTTCGTAAGTAAATGAGTTGATTTCAGGGAAAGCAGATGGACTCTCAAAATATATTGTTCTTATTGGGAATGTCTTTCCACCATCAACTGCATCTCCTCCTGAATTAAATTCTTCAGCTTGATGTAGAAAACAACCTGCCCTCAGCAGGTGAAGCAAAACCTGAATTATGAAAATTCATATATTTGGTCAAATATGATTAAAAACAAACTATTTAAACCTTCAACGCCAAGAAACACATAAAGAACTTACAGTAGAATCTTTCCCTCCATTAAAGCTTAACGCAACCTCTTGTATGCTGTTATGTGAAGGACATAAACAATATCAAAAAGAGAAAACTGGAAAATGCTTGGCCAACTTCACCTAAAAAGGGAAGAGTAATAGTGATAGCTCTCAAATCAACTCCTCTCCCTAAAACGCAAGTCCCCCCTTCCTGTTTTGCTAACCCACTTTCTAGCCTATCTTTTGAAGGGGAAAAAAAGGGGACCACTCTCTCAAAGAGACAACATACCATTTTCCAAAGATCAAGTCTTAAATAACACTATTATATATATATTTGAATTGCATGTTAAACTTCTATATACCTTTTCTCAATCGTGAAATCAGTTCACATGTTTCTACCAAATCTAAATATAATAACTCATCCAAAATCACTTCCCTTGATATCTGAGGATTTTCAGCTAGGTTAATACAAGAGGATAGAGGGTGTACAGCTTATTCATCTAAGAGTGTGGACTTGCAGTTAATGAAGCTGAACAAAAGACCATGGGAGACCAAAGTTACTATACTAGTAGGAGTAAGCCCACAGTGGAATAGTCCAGGTGCGCACACGCTAGCTCGGACACGCAGTTATTAAAAAAGGAAGTAAAACTAACTAATAATTCAATTACTTGAAATAAAGTGAGATTATGTGCATTTATTGCTCAACAACAACAACCTAGTGTAATCCCACAGATGGGATATGGGGAGGGTAGAGTACCCGCAAACCTTACCCCCTACCTTGAGTAGGCATTTATTGCACAGACAGCATAATATAAGGTTCTACTAAAATAATATGCTCTAATATCACGATGTTGTGAACTTCAAATTGAAAGTGAATTATACGCTATATTTCCATCCAGAGCAAAATAATTCACATTGATAAAGTGAATCTACGTTTGCCGTGAATTTTCCTATTTCTATATTCGTGAGCATCACAATCTGATGATAATGCTGCTAAATCAGTTAGACTGACTCAGGTACAACAACAACAACAACATACCCCGTGTAGTCTCACAAAGTGGGGTCTTGGTAGTATACGCAGACCTTACCCCTACTTTAGACGAAGAGAGGTGGTTCCTGATAGACCCTCAGTCCAAAGAAAAATATTTCATAACTACAACAAAACACGATAGTCGAGGTACATTAAATCACCAAATAGTAACATCAACGAAGGACAAAGAATCTACAGGAGCAATACTGCACATATTAACGGACATCAACACAATGCACTGCAACCTACTATGCTTCTACCCTAATCCGTGACCTCCACACCCTACAACCTAAGTTCATATCCTCGATAAGTTAAAACTGTGTCATGTCCAATCTAATTACATTCCCTAAATACTTCTTCGGTCTACCTCTACTTCTAATAACAAAATGTGTAGTAAACAACAAAGAAAGGTCAAATTTTGATACTTACGAATAAAGAGCCAGTGCTCTTTTAATAACGTAAATGGCATTATTATACTTAGTCTTCAATCTTCGATCATCACATTCCCTAATTGCTTTATCGATCTCCATCTACACTGTTAAAAATCAAATTTTGAACCCTTCTGCTGAAAAAAAAAACACAAAAAACACAATACCCAGAAATCAAAATCCCCAAATTTCAATCAAAACCCAGATTCAGATTGACAAAAAAAATAAACTTTTAGATCAAGAAAACTCATGGGTTTAGTAGAAATTTTACCTGGGTTTGAAGGGCTCAAACAAAAATGAGATTTTGGAGATTGAAGATTTTTTTTCAGTATAAAAAATGAGCTCCACAGACTATATATATATCTGTTAAGTAAACCAAAAGAATCAGAAGTTTCTTTACTAATAAAAAGACAAAGAAAACAAAGACAAAAATGAATTTTGCTTATTTAGTTATTAGTTTCGTAATGTATCGTATTGAATAATTATATTTTTCATTTAATCCAGGTGTTCGAGCAATTTGCCTAAGTATAACTAATTCTGCTTATAAAATATAAACGAAATATTTTGTACGATGTCTCTAATGAAGTGAATGATTTATTAGAATGAAAAAAAGAAAAAAAATTATTAGGTAAAATATAAGTTTACATGACATGCGTGATTATTAGGGTTTTGATATTGGTATAGGAAGATAAAAATTTAGTTGGACCAATTAGATATTTAAAATAACGGAACATATGTAATTACACAATTTAAGATGACATAACGTCTAAAAATCTCTATCGTGTTTGAATTAATTGAAGAAACTCCCTTTTTCTCCTTCTCTCTAAACACTTAGATACATCACTTCACTATTATCAGATACATATTTATCTGTATACAACGTATTCGGTGCAAATGTTATTTTTGATACATAATTTCAATTATTTCAAAGCAATGAATGGCTAAGGAAAGTCACCAGCTTAGGTTTTTAAATTTATAATGTGTCCGTAATTCCAATTATTCCATATATATCGTATACATAACTTATGTATCGTTTGCTATGGATCAAACGAGTGAGTAATGTATCCGCGAGTTTTGAAAAAATTAAAATTTTTATAATTTAAAAAACTTTCGAAATAAAATATAATTAAAGCCCAACTTATTGAGTTTTTTGTTCTTGATACATAAAAGGAATCAATAATTTAAAGGGAAAAGAGTCTAAAAAATATTTCAATTTTGGCCGAAATTTCTATTACGACAGCAAACTTTATGTAGGATCTTTTATCACTCCCCGCATTATTTAATACTTAAAGGTATATATGTGTCCACGTAGACACGTTATTATTTATAATTATGCAATATTTTTTATATATACGTGGACATATGTATACTTTTAAAATGCACTATTAAATAGTGCATGGATAAAAGATACTTTTCAAAATTTGATATCGTTAATAGCAATTTCGATCAAAATTCGAAAATATTTTAAACTTTTTTCCCAATATTAAAACAGGTGTCTTTCTTTATTTGATAGTGTTTTAGTGGTATCATTTTTCCATTTAAATTTCCTTCCCATGTTTCCACATGATGTGGTCAATCATGATCACATTTCTAAGTAGTCCACTATAATTTGATATTTTATTATATGATATTGAATAATCTTCTTTTTTTTTTTTTTGCTTTCATTTTCTTCTCTTCTTCTATTAATTTTTTGTACAATGGATATTAGACATGGGATGACTTTATTTGACTTTTATAACAACCATAGAGATAGTTCTACGCGAATGGTTTAGATTAGTGTGTTACTAATTAATCTACCTAACTTAATCACTATGTTCAATCGGATTAATTTATGCGTATATCAATTACTTTTACGAGACACTTATGATCTCATATTTTTTTATGCTATGAAAAATGTCAAATATCTATAATGTTGTAAGCATAGATGTAAGTTTAAATATACAAGTTCAGGAAAGTCTGATATAAAACTTAACGTAAAAACTCAATTACTAATATTGGAGGTTGTAAAATTCAAATCATATATTTGATGTTATCTTAACAGGTCTTTTTTTGAACAACTAAAGACATCACGTCAAACAGTATTTTGTTCTGGATTAGGCTTATGTTATGTGTAACTTGTGAAGAACATTTTCTACTGTGGAATATAGAGTATGACTTTTCAGTTCAAGATCGACATTAAGAGAAGTAGAAGCATGCTGAAAAAAGTATCAAAGAAAGTAATTAGACAGTATATGACAAGACACGTTTTGAGCTTATCGAGGACATGACATAAACAGTTTAGGGATCGCGAATTAGGATAGAAACTAAGGTTAGCAGTAATCGAGTGTTCTCTCATAATTTGATGATCGTACTTAAACCTTCTTTCTTATTGATGGAGTGGTAATAGCACTATTCTAGTATAACCTTAAATGGGCCTATTTGGTAAAAACTTCATCGCGTAGCCTATTTGGATGCAACCATTTAAATGGTAGCCAGTATTATATGTTTTGTGCGCAAATAACCAAAAAATTGATTTTAATAGTACTTATTAAGATTTGATAGAAGATCCTTTTTTGTTCAATTGTAGCTACATATTTCAAACCCTAATTTAATATATAATCAATTGAACATGTTATATTTAAATTTTTCCTTGCTTTATATAATGATAAATTTCCGATATTTTGTTTTAACCTTTGTAACTTTCGTCTTGACAAGCCAAACTTTTCAAGGCTAAACTTCAAGTGAAAAACGTTGGAAGTTTTGAAATTTTTCAAACTTAATATGTGAATATCTGAAGTTATTTCAAAGTTGTTAAATTTGCTAAAATTTTACTACATATGGCTATGATTTAAAGGATTATCCCAAAATTGGCTATTTTTGCACTTTTCCCCGTTTATTGCAGCTAGATGGGCTTTAAATTCAGAAAAACAGTAACGGTATCAGGCCCAAAAAGGATCCAATCATTATATCTTGAAGTTGAATGTGATAATTTGGTACATATAATAAAATTCCTTTGAGATATGATAAAGATGAAATGTATATTATTTACGATAACAATAATAATATATCTAATGAAATGCGATAAGTTGAGTTTGAGGAGAGTAGAGTGAGTGTATCCAGACCTTATTCGTTCCTCGTGGAGGTAAAGAAACTGATTCTGAAGGATCCTCTATTGAAATGTAATTAAAAACAAAGTAGTTATGAAAAGAAAGAACGACAATAAAAAGACACGACAACTAATAAGGAAAGCAGTACAAAGCATTAAAAAGGGGGAAAGGACAAATATGTCTTTGAATTATCGTAAATGGTAAGCAGATACCCTTCGTCATACTTTTGGCACATTGGTGCCCCTGTCATCGAAAAACTAGATCATATATGTCTTTCACTCTGACTGAAGACTAAATAGGGACACGTGGCACAATCGTATCCGTCAAACCAATATTTAATAAACGTCGGTCGGTGGATAAGATTATGACACGTGTATGTCCATTAGTATAAAAGGTATATACGCTCTAAATTTTGGACGGCAGGGGCACCAATGTCTCAAAAGTATGACGGATGGTATTTGCATACCATTTACAATAGTTCGGGGATATATTTATCCTGTAACAACAACGAATAAGATAGTGCGATAACAAAACATAATAAACAATAAAAATCCAAAGAAATTACTACATGAATAAAGCTAATACTATTACCACCCAACCTAATTCACAAAACTTAATATTTTTGAAAATTTAAATGACCAATTTTTAATAGAAAATGATTGAATGACAATTATAGTCACCCTATCCAAATAGATAAAAGAAAATAAAATCTTATCATATCTATTTTTCTAATATGATAAGAATTATAAGAAAGCACAACAAAAGAAAAAATTTCAACACAAAAAATTAAAGAAAATGTAGAAACATATGCATAATATGAGTTACATATATTTTTTCTTCACCTTTGCTTGAAGATGAGGTGAGTTCACGGGAAAAAAACTTAGCCGCACCGAATGTTTACATCAAATAAATGCAAAATGCATTATCACGTGATTTAATGAAGTAAAATGAACTATAAATTAAAACACATAACATGCATTGACTTGATATAAACACTCGATACGAATAAGTTTTACGAGTGAGTTCACCCAATGAAAGTGTAAAAGACATAACATCACTATCAAATCAATTTGAGAGAGAATTGAAAATTTGTTCTTATTTGGTTACTTTATTAATGTATATATGATACTATATCTCATATATAGATCTCTCCAAATATATTCATGAGAAGTCACAATAAGGTGGCCACCATATTAATGATATATGTTTTTTTAAAAAAAAATTGATAAAGATTTAATTTTTGCATTTTATCTCCTTTTTTTAAAATAGTTTTTTAGTAAATAATTCTCTCGTAAGATTTTGTTGTAATTACTTATAGACCTTTAGACTATACAAATCTGAAAACCTTTTTGAGCAAACTGAAATATTATAAGACAATCTTAATTTATGATTTTAAATTTTTGTAATTTTTTTTGTAAATATTAGATTACCACCTTTATATAGTGTTTTGTCGGTAAAGTTATGTGAAAAAAAATATTAGAATCAAATTTAATATTGTCCAAAAGAGTAATTTCTCAAAAAAAATATTTTTGTAAAATTTTAAAAATTTATAGGAGAAAAATTAAATAGTGACTAGAAAGTGTATAAAATTGGCACCATCACACCTTTGCTATCAAGAATATCATATCACTTTAATAATTATCTCTATGATAGTTGCATGTTCGACGTAGTTGAACTAATAAAAGAAGCGAAGAAAGAAGTGAAACTTTGCATAAAGTAAAGATCGCTCGGGGTGAGTAGAAATGTAGTATTTTCCATATCCTAATTGACATTAATGTGTGTCCATTATCTTTAATTTAAGTTATAACTCACTAACCAAATTGATTGATGCATGCAAATTTCTAACCCCCCCCCCAACACACACACCACTTATCCTTCAATTCACTACTAGTTTTAGATCATTTGAAACACTAGTTCCAAATGAAATTGGTGATAGATTTTATTGATCTCTTTCGGGTGTTTAAGCGTATAGTAATTGAAGATTTAAAGTACTACAATGTTCCTTAATTTAAATATTTTTCATTCATTTTAAAGGTTTAGAAGATTTCATTACTTTAAGAATATTGTTGTTGAGGATCGAAAGTATTATAATAGATTGTCGTTTCTATAGTGGAAATTGGAATATTTCATTGAAGAATGATCGAGACCATAAAATCCTTTCACACCGACACATGTGGCAGAATATATAAGGAAGTTTACACACCCTGAAAAAATCCATCTTGTATCCCTGACTTGCCAGTTTAATCGCTTGTCTTATTTACCCTTTTCTTAGCAGGTGGTTTATGTCTGGTCCTTTTGGATCGTCTCACCTGAGCTGATGACGCTTCATAACGGCTTGTCTGGAGTCCAACGACTCTCTAAGGCTTCGATGTAGTAGTACCTGCCCACCAAAACATCGTGAAGGATTCAGTGAACGTCTTGAAACTTAGTAACACAAGACAATTCATTGAATATTACTCTATTTAGTGAATCTTGGTAAATCTTTTTGATGTTTCTTCTTCTTCTTCTTCTTTATTTGCTATGATTTTATACTAGTTAATCATAGATATTCTTGTGATTATAGTGAAATTATTCCCTTTTTTTCTATGAAATCCAAAAAATTGAGTCTCCAAAGTAGATAAATAGATTCTCTAACATCTAATACATCCAAGTGAGTGTTTACTTTACTTTATATTACAAATAAAATGCAAATAATTTCAATAAAAATGTCCACTTTTGCATTTTTGGACAAATAAATCCCTCCCAAAAACATCAAGACTTAAAGTGTGGGCCATCCAATACTTTCCAAAATCTACCCAACTTAAAGTTGTAGCCAATTGATGGAAAATAAAATATACATAATATATCATAAGAAAAAAACAAAATAGGGAACAATATTTTACATTAAAGATTTGTTATGTTGTTGAATGTGAAAGCCTTGAAAGATTTTATTTTTTTCATTGATATAAGAAGCATCTTTTTAAAATAGTCCAAAGTCCCTATTTATAATTTTATATTATATCACAAGAATCCCAAGTTTTAAAGTATTAACTCAAATGGGCCCATACTCCATGACCCAAAAGCTATTTTGGGCCTATTCTATCTGTCGGCAATGGGGCCCACTATCCATTGCACTTAACAAAAAATAATTTTTAATTGTGTAAAATAATAATAATTACACAATTGAAGCATATTTAAGATAAAATAAATAAATAAATTGTATATATAACAAAGTAAGAACTTTTAATATTTTATTTTTTCGAGTTATCATATCAGACTTACAATAGAACTTAAATATATCGGTATCAAAACCTTCTTCACATGACTCTTCATTCAATTTTTTTTTTCAAATTCATTGGATCGTGTTTTTTAATTCCTCCCACTACCACTTCACCCCAAACAATTTATTAAAAAAATGAATTTTGTTAATTACTGAAATTTTATCAGATGTCGATATAACTTGATAGTGAAAAAAATCATACAAGTAAAGTCATGAAGTGATTACAATTAAGTTTCTATGATAAACATAATTGATAATTTAAATTTGAAAAAAGATATAATTAACTTCTTATACAAATTCATACATTTATCACATGAAAAATTATATATTTCAAATCGATAAATATATTTTTAACCTTGAAGGGTTAGTAATTATTATGACAATAATAGAGTGGCTAATCGATTTTGTATAATTTCACTTGTAAAAATCGAAACGATTTAATGACTATTTTTTAAACAAAAGGTAAAATGTGACTACTTGTGAAATTTATTTCAACGGCCGACAAAACAGTGAAAAAATAAATTGTCCAAGATCTGGTCTAAGAAAGTGGCTATTGTGATGCAAAGTACAATTCTACATATATTAGGTACTAACACACACACACACACACATATATATATATATATATATATATATATATATATATATATATATTTTATTTATTTTTTATTTTTTTAAAAGTCATCTTTTTCTTCTTAGCAATTCAAAAATTCAACAACAAAATTAGTATGGTGTTATAGAGCGGGGTCTAAGGAAGATGATGTTTACGCAGATAATTTACTATTTCGAAGTGTCAAATAGGCTAGTTAAGCTAAATTTAAAAATATCGAAATAAAGTAAGTTAATAAAGACAAGTTATTGACACACTTAGATATTACTACTACTTTGAGTTAAAGTGAATTGAGCTAAAAATCGAATTATAATCATAAGTGAATTGAGCTAAAAATCGAATTATAATCATACTCACCGAATTTTACTAAGTTTTAAGTGCAATTTTTAGAAAAGTTTTATTTGTGTATCTTATAAAACTCAATATATCAAATAAAATATCTTTTTAAAATATTTAGACTGAATTAATTTGAATTGTATATCGACCTAGTTCTTATTTACGATATATCTTTATAAATTTATAAGAATCTTTATAGACGCGTTAGGCTTATAAAAATGTAAATAAAATAAAATAAAAATATGGAGGTGACATGCTTGGAGATTTATTGCTCATAAGTTGGTAGGTTTTTAACATTTATTGCCAACAATATATCACCATACATTTAATCTCACTGTCTCTATTTTTTTTTTTTTTGGAAGATAATATTTTATCAATTCACTTAAAGCAGTCAATAAAATTTGAAGTCATTTACTAAAGATTTTGAACTAGAATTGTAATTAAAAAACGAAATAAAAAGTTGTTTCTCTAGCTAATGACGTATTATACATTTTTATACTACGTAAGTTCATAATTTCTACAAAAATAATAATTTATAAATGTAATAATAGAAGCGCGATTTGACAATTTAATTATCACTAGTGGATAATTTCAAATAAATCGATTAGGGATCAATATCTTCGCTTGAAATAAAACAAAAATTTGCTTGCATTAAAAAAAGTAAAGTGAAAATCCTTTAATATTTTAATTATTTACTTTATAATTTTGTTTGTCATTTATTTTTTTCTAATTATTTACTTTATAACTTTTTTTTTCTAATTATTTATTTTATAACTTTTTTTTAATGTCAAGTGTCAAATCCTTTAATATTTTAATTATTTACTTTGTAATTTTGTTTATGTCATTTGTTCAGGTGAGAAAGTGAATTCGCTCTTCTTAAAAAGTGAAAAATTTAATAAATTTGACGTTTTCGTTGAGTAGCAAATAATTTAAAACAATAGTTGGTAAATAATTTATGTGATATTTTCTAATTAATATTTCTTAAGTCAAGTTTCCACCACCAGTCAATATGAATTATGAGGTTTTCAATTTACTCCTCCCACCAATTATTATTATTTATCATTATTAAATTATATTGTCATAATAAATTAATTTTAAATCCTAAATTAAAATAAAAACAAATTATTCTCCAACAATGGATCCCTAAAGTTTCTAACTTTACAGCTTTCTTGGATGTGGATTGGACAATTTTTTCTGACATATATATATATATATATATATATTTGCAATTTTATTTATTTTTTAGTATAGAAAAGGTTTCTTTTGTGATGAATTGTTGACATCAAGTCTTACATTTTGTCAAATGGTATAAAAATAATATATTTTAAATATATATAAATAGTTGAATCCACTTAATATTAATTTTTTTATATAAATTTTAATTTTTGTATATCTTAATATTTTTTTTATCCCATCATTCATGATTTTAATAAAATTTAGCAAAATTAATAAAATTATTAGTCTCTATTTAAAGCTTGTTTTTGACTATATAAATTCTGTACAATTTAATAATTATCATCAAGAAGCACTATCTTTAATATTATATATGGTTCACTTTCACAAATTGTCCATCAAATAATGAAATTCATTGTATCTGAATTAAATAAATAATTAATATGTGACCAAATAAAATTGAAAAAAATTCACCAATGAGCACTCACTAGGGATATATACCACATAACAAAGTCATCATCAAAGATTATGATAGAGTGATAATTATATAGATTAATTTATCGAAGGATTGATGTGTAGTAAATCCTTTAAAAATAATGTATTTTTTAAAAATTTCGATATGAGTGTAATAATAAAAATGAAATAAAAGTTTTGAGTTTTATAGTTCTGAATTGTAGAAAATGCGACTTACTAGGTCCTCGATAAATTATTTAGACAAATTAAGGGAAAATGCTAAAATATAAATACAAGATTTGAACCAAAGTTACTAGCCAGTAAGAAAAGTTGTAGCTCGACCCTTTCGTAGTAGCAATTTTGGAGAATCCAAGCAATACATATAAATGATACTTAAGTTATTATCATATTTAATCACGAGGTTTCGATTGAGTTCGTATCACCTTTGATTAAAATAGACTTTTCAACCGAAATTTAAATCCGTCAGACTCTAAAACGGATAGTGCACACCAAATAAAATACAAAAGAACACATATGAAAGGTTCCATTGCTATCTACCATAGACATGATCACTATTCACCATTTACATCACCATGGCTAAAATCAGATTTTGGACCCCACAATTAGTCCTTCAGTTTTAGTACACTGACATTCATAATATAGTAAAAAAATAAATAAAGGTAAAATTAATCTTACTGAAATAGAAAAAAAGAAATAAAATAAAATAAAAGAAGCACTATTTTTTTACTAATTTATATTTGCTTTAAAGGCAAGAGTGCTTCATTCATATACCAATATTGCCTTTTGTTGATGTTGCTTTCATTTAGGGATAAGACATAAATCATTGAACCTCTAGAGCCAATGCATTATATTATTTATAGGTCACAAATTCAAGTTTCGGAGAAATGATAAAATTATTTTTATATTATTTATAGGTTACAGATTCAAATCGTGAAAGTAATTACTAATGTTAACATTAAATCAACTGTCTAATTATACTTTTTAAACACGTTCTTTTATCGTACCACACATTATATTTTTACACCAAATTTTTTCTTCTTTGTCCTAATTGCTATTCTTGAAATAATGTTTTTTAAAAAAGTACACAAACCAATAGAGAAAGGGGCACATTTAATAGAAATGATTCTAATTCATTACCTGTCAATTTTTTCTTTCTCGTATCTTATCTTGTCTCTTTATTTTTTTCTCGTTCAAAGTCGATTAAATTTAAATTTATGTCTGAAAATTTAGCGTTAGGGATATAAAAGCGATTTCATCCTTATCTAAAAGATTTTTCTGTTAAAAATATATTCTTATAACAATGAAACTAAATTTTTTAATAATAATATTCATAAATAATATTAAGATATCACGTGTGTTATTTGAACCTTGCAACTTATAATAGAAATTTTTGAAACTACCTTTATAACTAAATTAGCTAGAAGTTGCTTTTTCTTTTCTTATAAAATAAATACAATAATTATATTTATATACATAAGAAAATTCATTTTTATTACTATAAATATGAATAATATAATTTTCAGAAAAAAGGAATTCAACTGAATTCCTTGAAATCATGTAGCTTTGCCACTGACTTTGACACTAACTTAACTCACATGTTCAAAAATTATTATACAAATATTACTTTATACAAAAAGAGAAAATATCTTACTGTAAAACCAGGAAAAAACAAATAAAAATAAAATAAAATAATGAAGTAAGTCTTACTACATGTAACTACAATACATACCACCTAAATGTGGGGTTAATAAATAATAAGTAACCTTTTATATTTACTCGGAGATTTTATGTTCGAATCTGAAAATAAAATTATAAAAGAATTACTTATTGTTGAAGTTTAATTTTTTATGATTAAACAACAAAAATATATCAATAATTTTATTTAATGATGAATTTACGATAGATCATTAAGAATATCTCGTTAGCTAGGGGATATTTAGTGACAAATTATCAATGTACGTCATATATAATTTCTTATTCAGTTAAGCTCATACCAATGAAAAATAAAAAAAATACTATAAAGACGAATTAGTGATGGATCATCAAAAATCCCGTTAGCTAAAACTTAACGATGAATTTTATAGCTAATTCCTTTTTTAATATAGTAACATATAATATACATATTGATCGAACAACAGGTGAGAAATAATAAAAAAAATATTATAATAAAAATGAATTATAGCATGACTTCTTCCCTACTATCTTCCTTTTCATATATGTTACTTTAGTCATACGTACATCGAAAACAACCTCTCTAACTTCATACAATAGAAGAGCATGACTGCACCACGCCATCGTCCACATAGACGAATTAGCGATGGATCATCAATAATCCTATTTCCGACGACTTCCAATTCTCACTACTTTTAGTCATTCTTCAGATATCAAACACCGAACAAAAAATATATATTTTTTTAAAATCTACATAATATAAATTTATAATATTATGTCATGTTGGGGTCCACACTCATCTTGTTATTTATATCAAAATGTATTACCATGCTTTCTTCCCTTCTTCCATATACACCACCTTCCTTTCAACACTCTTTTCCATTCATATTTTTATTTTCTTTCTTCATTTCCAAAAAAATTAAAAAAAAAATGTCAACAATTTTTTTCCTTCCTATTTTTCTTTGTTTTATTTTTCTCCATTCAACTAATGCTAATTATTGGCCAATTTCACCTGGATATTATCCAAGTACAAAATTTAAATCCATGAGTTTTTATCAAGGATTTAAAAATCTTTGGGGTCCTAATCACCAAAGTGTAGATAACAATGGCATTAATATTTGGCTTGATAGAAATTCAGGTTTAATTTTCTTTAATTATTCTTGATTAGTAGTTTTACTACTTTAATTTAATTTATTTTTTAAAAAATATATATTTTTAATGATTATTTTGTATAGGAAGTGGATTCAAGTCGGTTAAACCGTTTCGATCCGGGTATTTTGGGGCTTCTATTAAACTCCAACCCGGTTATACGGCCGGAGTCATCACCGCTTTCTACGTAAGAATTATTTTTTCGGACTCTTTAAAAATATTATCGTATTTATATCTAAAAATATATTATCGTCGATAAAAATGTGTTATTGAGCAAACAATATATGTTAAGATTGTAGATATATTTATTGAATATTTTACTAGTATCACATTCTCTAATTTTTTTTTTTGAGAATCTGATACACGTGTTGATATTTTTAAAGAGCTGAACAATGTAGATTGGAGTGAGAGTGTAAATAATTTTATTTTGTGTATTTTTCGTTTTAATTTATATAAAAGTTATGTTGTTTGGATTCTTCAAAGCCGTACTAATTATGTATGTTTTTCGACACACGTTGATATTTTTAAAGAATCGAACAACATAGATTGACGATATAAATATTTATATTAACGTATTTCTATTTTCAACGGCTCTTTTGATCAGGATAATATTACCTAAGTTCCTTTAACTTTAAATGAATGACGGAGAATGCATGTGCTACAGTTGATTGGACACAAAATTAAAGGAAAAAAAAAGAATTTATAATCTAAAATAACTTTTACGACTATAAATTATTTCCGTGAGGATAAAATAAGAATTTCGAAGTTAATTATTTTTAAATATAAATACATAAAGATGATTACAGTCTAATAGATTAAAAAGGAAAGTGTAGATTAAGAAAAAAATTATTATTATTATTATTTTAATATGTTTGATTTTTAATTAGTTTGTATATTTAATTGATTAATTTCATTAATTTTTTTTAATTATAGCTTTCAAATAATGAAGCACATCCAGGGTTCCATGATGAAGTAGACATAGAATTTCTTGGAACAACATTTGGAAAACCATATACATTACAAACAAATGTATATATTAGAGGAAGTGGTGATGGAAAAATTATTGGAAGAGAAATGAAATTTCATTTGTGGTTTGATCCCACAAAAAAATTTCATCACTATGCTATTTTGTGGAGTCCCAAAGAAATCATGTAAGTTCTAACGTAACAAGATCGTTATTATTATCAATCTGATAAACCTATCGAGATCTGATTTCATATGAAAGTACTTTTATTTATTTACTTCATTTAAGTAAGTTAGTGATAAAGGAAATATTCTACCGACAAAAATCATTTGACACTAAAGTATATATAGTTGTCCTCCAATAAATTTAATCATGGTTTCCACCAAATAAATTTAAGGACATATGTTATATTTTGATACTTTATTTTATTAATTATTTATCATAAAGGGGACCATGTTATATTTTGATACTTCAAAAAATTTAAGGACATATGTTATATTTTGATACTTCAAAAAATTTCGAAAATTAATAGGTGCTCGAGCATTCGCGTCTGGCTTATTGGGTCCGTCCCTGATGTTAAGAGGATAATTCATGTTGTAGTCCTTTTCCCAATAGTGTTTGAAATTCCACCATTTTTCACAAAAATAGATTTTAATAATCATTAGGTCCACACGCGTAAAAAAAAAAGGGATAATTTTGAAGTAACGATAAAATTATTTTAATATGATCTATATGTTATAGATTCAAATGCTTTTGTTAGAATGTGATGTCTATTTTGCATCTTCTTGAGATGTGATGTCTATTATATCATTCAGTATGAACGTAGAATGCTTTATATATTTAAAAAACTAATTTGATCGGTTTCGTAATTTAGATTTTTGGTGGATGATGTACCAATAAGGAGGTATGTAAGGAGGAGTGATGCAACATTTCCATTAAGGCCAATGTGGTTATATGGATCCATATGGGATGCATCTTCATGGGCTACTGAGAATGGAAAATACAAAGCTGATTATAACTACCAACCATTCTATGGAAAATTCACGAATTTCAAGGCAAGTGGTTGCACCGCCTACTCGTCTCGATGGTGTCGACCTGTGTCTGCCTCACCCTATAGATCCGGTGGCCTTAGCAGGCAACAACGTCAGGCCATGAATTGGGTTCGAAGTCACTATATGGTGTACGATTATTGCAGGGACTTTAAAAGAGATCATTCCCTTACACCAGAATGTTGGCGAAAGTGAAACAATTTTTCTTTTTGTATCTTATATTCATCGGATGAACATAACTAAGCGATTTGTTGAAGCTGTGGGATGTATCGATGATACACGTGTCAATCTTTTATAGGATGAATTTCCTATTTTGTGTGAACTACTTTTTTTTTTCTTTTTTGTTATTGGGTATGGGTTTTGGGGTGTGGGGTATGGGGTCTTGTGATAGGTTCCAATTGTCAATATCAATTGTAAGAGTAGTTGAGTGTCCAAGCTTATAGATTCCAAATAAAAAATCAATAATACATAAAAAAAAATAATGAAAATGGTGTCTTTTTTATTTATGAAATTTTGTGCAAACATTTATTTAATATTTTTACCATCCAAATGATTTAATAAAAGAGGGTCATGGACAATTTAGGACTATGCATGGATGGTGGGGTATGAAATGTGTGTATTCATTTTGTTAGTATTTATTTATTTTTCTAATAAAGAAGAAATTTTTTTTTGTCTCTATCTATTTTTTTTATTAATTCTTATTATGTCTAGTCCCTTTTATGTACCTCACATCTCAAGAATATATTTTGTTTATGTTAATCTCCAAAGGGACATGATCTTCCAATCTTAATCGAAAAGTTTCGAGTTTGAATTCTGAATATTTTTTTAATAAGAAATAATTCTCTTTTTTATTGAGTTTTAAACAAATAAACTTTTTGCAATTAATAATTCATTAACATATTGATTAGCTGTAATATAAAATATGAAAAAAATAATTAATTTATTAAATTATTTATCGAACCATGGAAAGAATTTACTAGGCTCCAATATAGATATCAAACATTTTGGCTTGTGGCTTCACATATGCAAAAATAATAAATTAAAGGAGAGGACTATTGAAGTTCAAAATGTATAAAAGTAGAGTGCATAGTTACTAGGGAACTAAATAAGTGGGGGTAAAACAGAAAAGTTGTGAAAATGGGGGACCAAATCTCAACTTTGTTCAATCCCTAAGGATCACTTTTATAATTATATTTTCTTACATGTAGTTATTAGCCAAGGTAAATTAACATATAATAAATAGCCGATCGATCGATGTTGAGTCGGCCGCTAGGGCACTATTTGCCTTGAGAGTGGTTCAACTATCAAGCTACTCTATGGGGCTAAAGGACCAAGCAGATAACGTACCCAGTAACTTGATCTTGTCAGTGACAACTGTATTATATTGATTGTGACTTTAATTAAATCGCTAATTTAATACAAAATTAATGCTCAGTATTATTTTATTTTTTCATTTTCAAAATTTAAAATTAAAATCGCTAATAAAAATAAATAAATCTTATTCATCTCACTCACTGCAATAATATATTATTAACACACACATTGTTAGTCATGTGAAAAATATATATATCATGATTAGTTTTGATTTTCAACATATCATGTGATTTTACTATTTTCCATCCACTTTTTCTCATAATTCAAAAGCATATATTCTTGATTTTTCCAAAAGAAAAATAACAATAATCTAGCTAGATTTTTTGCCAGCAGCAAATGAACAATGATTGATTAAATAAAGGTATCTTAGAAAAAAGGAGAATTTTTTATTAGATTAAACAATTCTGCAAATAAAATTTCATCTAACTAAGTGAAATTAAGATAATTTGAAGTAGAAGAATAAATAAATAAACTATAATTACAATGATAAATATCTACATAATAAAATATTATATTTAAGAAAAAAACACAAAGTTATTACTGATAGTTGATTTGTTTATTTCCTATTTAAAAGTTTCAGGATATACATTTTTTTAAGAAAAAGATATATATATATATTATTAATCAAAGACATGAATAAAGATTTTCAACAAAAATATTCATCTATCTTTTAAAATTTTCATATTAATTAAAAACAAATTATAATTTAACTTTTAGTAATCATATTTTAAAATATACTTAATTGTGTATATGTATGATTTTTTCATAATATATATAAGAAGTGTTTTGGATTTATTTTTTTAACATATTATGTGATTTTACTATTTTTCACACATCTTTTCTCATAATTCAAAAGCATATATTATGATTATTTTTTTCCCCCAAAAGAATCTACTTAGACTTTACCTACACCAAATGACTAATGATTTGATTAAATAAAAGAATCTTAGAAAAAAGTGGAAGATTTTAACTATTATTAAGTATCTTTTAATAATGCATTCTAATAATTAGTGCAAAAAGTTATTGGAAAGTGCCATTAAATTACATTATGGCACTAATTTTCTTGTATCTCCTATTTTTTTTCTCCTTTACTTTAATTTTCCACTTTTGCATGAATCTACAGAGTTAATACCTCAGATGGTCACTCAACTTTGCACTATTCTCTCAGAAAGTCACTCAACTTTCAATTTTCCCTCAAAAGTCACTCAACTATGCACTCTTCTCTCAGAAAGTCACTCAACTTTCAATTTTTCCTCAAAAGTCACTCAACTATCCACTCTTTCCTCAGAAAGTCACTCAACTATCACTCTTTCCTCAGAAAGTCACTCAATCTATTAAATTATTTTTAGTTAAAATTTATTGATATTAATTATTTATATAACAAACCAAAAATTTTAAAAAATAAATTAAATCATTTAGTGATCCACCCACTAACCCGACCCATTAAAAAAATATGATATGACCCATTTTATTTTATTTTTAATCTTAATTTAGGATTAAAGATAAAATAAAATGGGTCATATCATATTTTTTTAATGGGTCGGGTTAGGTGGGTGGATCACTAAATGATTTAATTTATTTTTTAAAATTTTTGGTTTGTTATATAAATAATTAATATCAATAAATTTTAATTAAAAATAATTTAATAGATTGAGTGACTTTCTGAGGAAAGAGTGGATAGTTGAGTGACTTTCTGAGGAAAGAGTGGATAGTTGAGTGACTTTTGAGGGAAAATTGAAAGTTGAGTGACTTTCTGAGAGAAGAGTGCATAGTTGAGTGACTTTTGAGGGAAAATTGAAAGTTGAGTGACTTTCTGAGAGAATAGTGCAAAGTTGAGTGACCATCTGAGGTATTAACTCGAATCTACACTCTATTTGTATAGTGGTATATGCATTTTATGTCTATTATTATTATATTTTACAATAAAGTTTAAATAAAATATAATTAATATAAAATAATATTGGTTATATATTTTTTAAAAGTTATATGATGGAATTGGTGGTGGTACTATCTAGTTGTGGACGATGATGATTGACAGTGATTCTTGTTGATTAATGACATTAGTTGCGGAGAGTAGCTGCTGGTGGTGATTATTTCTAAACAGTAATTGTTAATGGTTTAATACTGATGATTTATAGTGATGGATGATAGTACTAACTAATTACGTTAGAGGTAGCTGATAATATGATTGACGTTATATAGTGATGGTTAATAATGATGGTGATAGTCGATGACAATATGTGGCTATTAGGTCATGATTGTTAAGTGGTGATAATTATAAACGGTAACTAATGGTGGTAATAATGACTGTGGCGATTATTGACGATTGTGAGTAATACTATAATTTGATTCTAAAGAGTACAAATAGCGATTTGTTAGACAAGAATAAATGTGTTAAAAATAGAAATTTCAAATTTCGATGCCTATTATATTATATTAATAATCAAATAGATTATTCCAATTATATATTATAATTATTTGAGGGACCAAAGACAAATTAAACGAAATTATTTCAGTAGAAAATCAAACAAAATTAAAAGAGACATACCAAATTAACCCAGCAAGGATTAATTTGACTTATTATATCTAAAACCCTTTTATATTATTTCTATGGACAATATTTTTTAAGACCCCATATGTTAATTATTTAAAAACCAAGCACTTCATATGATAATTAATTGAACACAACATGAAATTACAATTGAATTTGATGGTTATAATTTTTTCAATTCTTAATTAAAAATTTAAATTTAAATACTGAATATAAAATAATTTTAGTAGAAAATACTTCTCTTTTAATGAATCTTACGCTGAGTGAATTCGAACGAGACCCTAATACAAGTATCATGACATCAAGTAAGAAGTGAAAAGTTACTTGAGCCAATCAAGAAACCACGATTGCTGTGGATGAAAAAAAATCTTAGCGGTTTCAGATTAAGTTTTTTATATGTAAATAATTTTAGTAGGAAATATTTACTTTTTGAATAGATATTTAACTTATACGACACAATTTAAGTTAGTCAAGAATCCTATGCAAGTATTGAATACCGGACCAGAAAAAAGAGTTTATCTCAAAAGAAAAAACTAACAATATTCAAGTAAATATAGTAAAAAGAAATTGAACCAATTATAATAACACGGTTAGATGAAAAATGGTGTTTTCACCACCCAATATATTATTGAGAAAATTATATGTTTCTTTTGAGTAATCTAAATGAAATCAAAATTTAGAAATGCTTTTAATTTTGTCCATATTATCAATAATTTAAATGTTTGGGAATTATTCAAACAAATGGGGTAGGTTGTTTTGGTGGGAAGCTTTTTAATTAATTCAAAACATTAATTTAAAATAAATTATTGAAAAGATAGACTGTTTCAAAATATATAAGATAGCGTTACATAGAGAAGTCAATATCACAAAAATAGCATTCAATATTATTAATTCAATAATTCAGATTTTTCCATATTTTATCATCTTGTGAATATATTTATTTTATTGCAAATTTAGGATTAATAGCATTTTGCTATCTTATTTATTGATAAAATTTAATTTAATCTTTGTATTATTAATTTAATCGATCGAAGGAAGTAGTAGCTTCATGCTAATTCCTCTCTCACACTTACTTGTGTGAAGGCTTAAACTATTCGTGTATTATATTAAAACTTATATTGTTACTCCATATTTGACAATAAAAATAATTTGAACGTAGCATATTTCCTACGTACAAACTTGACAAAATATACACATTAAATAAGGAAGATTATATATGCTTTGTTGAATATCACGAAGAGTGCGAAGTAATAAAAAAAGTGGTGGAGTGATAAAAATTAAATATTTTTTCATCAATAATCGAAAGTCTCGTGTTCAAACTTTTGATAGAGTTTGTTGGAAATTGTTTTATCGCTTTACTATAAAAATTTTTAATAAAATATAAATTTAAATAATATCATTATAATATCAAATATCAAATAAAAAATAAAAAGGGAAACTAAATTAATATTCACACAATAACTGATAGACTAAAAGTGCTATTATCATGATATGATGTTTCAAGAAAAAGAAGAGATGTGTAGGCCACTTATAAAAAAGTAGAATAATAATAATATGTAATGTTATCACATTTCATTTTAATATCTTAATTATAAAAAATAAATTATAATGCTAATATTTTGGATTATTCCACACGTATAACATGGACAACCACATAAAAAAATAAATAAATAAAAAATCTGAACTCAAATTTTTGTCAATCTTTGTTTCTATACTGATTAAAGTTGGGTGATGGGAAATGACTTATAACTTATCATAGAAAACTTTTTTCCAAAAAAATAATAATACAAGGCTGGAGTCTTATCAATATATATATATATATATTTTCGTAATATAAGATTAAGACGAGTTTAAATAGAGCGATATTAAGAATATTACACTAACTTATAAATAACGTTTCATTTGTAAGTCATAAGTATATTCTCTTTTTTAACTCATTAGAAGCTCATATACGACAATTCTTTATAAATTGAGTTGCACACGTACCTGATTTTGAGATTACCGTTTAAGTCATAAGAGTCGTGCGTAAGAATTTGTAAGTCTATTAAACTACATATAGTTTGACATATTTTACTATCGTATATACTATTATTATCTATATTTTTAAAATACTACATATCTTATCACTAGTTAAGATTTTTTGACTATATATTGAGGAAGATACACATTATTTTGCTACCAGATATACTAAAATAAGGAGAGAGGCGAGAAAAATGGGGAGGGAGGCGAGTGAGATTCGTTATACATCCATAATACATGTGAATCACACCAGATACATTATCTTGCGTGATTTACATGTATCTTGGATACCAAATATATAAGAGAGCATGAGCAAGACGGAAGAGAGAGAAGGGAGGTGAGCGAGATTTGTTATGTATCCTAGATACATGCGAATCCACTTGAATACAATGTATCTTGAATAAATCATACCTAATTTCAATATCATATATCTCAAGATACATGTATCTGAATGTATCTGAATACACCAAAACCTAATAAAATACGTAATATTACAGACTAGAGTTTATCTAGATAATCAACTCCTAAACTAGTAGCCAATGAGATTTATATAAGTTCCCCAAACTTCAAATATTGCAGTTTCTAAAGTTTTACACGATTAAAAATTCAACCATATATGCCTACACGTAACCATTTTGCGCAGACTTGTGTCATAAACGTTTGAAAATTAATTACATGTAATGCATATATTTATTAATGTTTGGGATAATGCACAAGTACCCCCTTAACCTATGCCCGAAATCCCAGAGACACTTATACTATACTAAGGTCCTATTACCCCCCTGAACTTATTTTATAAGTAATTTTCAACCCCTTTTTAGCCTACGTGGCACTAGTTTGAAAAAAAAGTCAACCATCGTTGGGCCCACAAGATAGTGCCACGTAGGTCGAAAAGGGGGAATAAATTATTAATAAAATAAGTTCAGGGGGGTAATAGGACCTTAGTATAGTATAAGTGTGTCTCTGAGATTTCGGGCATAGGTTGAGGGGGTACTTGGGCATTATCCCTTAATGTTTTTCTAATTTGGTGTTCGGTATTTATTTTGGAGTGTATTAATTTGAATTCACGTTGAAAAGTTTCACTTTATTCTCTTAAAAAACGATTTTGTATTAATTTTGATTAAGACTGAAAAAATACTCGTCTTTCAGACGTGGTATTTGGTGGTTCCCCCATACCTATATGGCTAATCTATGAATTATGATGAAGTGAGACCCTATGAGTTTACAACACAACTTTTGATGAAAAGATAAAATATTGCCTTGAGTGAGTACCTCTAAAATTTGATACTATTACATAATAAGTTAATAACAAAATTTATCATTTTTTATATTTTTGGCCAATAATGTGTGGTGGAGTTGAAAGAATTATCCATGTAGGGAAAAGCTGAATATAAGCTTATATAATTGTGTTTTGAAATGATAGGTCTACTATCCCTTCTTGTTTAGGGTATTATTATTATCGTCATGGCCGAATCGAAAGCTTTTATTTTTATGTGTTTAGGAGAATTCAATAATTTTTGTTCATAATTTATATTAAAAATTCATGAAATATCTTATTATAAACTCAATTATTATCTTAAAATTATTATACAATCATAAATTACAATTCTTATATTTTGCCTCTAGGTATAGGCCACAATCCAATATCATGTATAATGGATGTGCCATTCATTGCTACCCACTTTTTATATTCTTTTTGAGTCAATAGGTAGTCTTTCCGTGAATGATGGACAAGATAAGGGAAGGAAAGATGAGATGGTTTAGATATGTAATTAAAAAGAAGATGTGCATATATATATATATATATATATATATATATATCCGTATGAGGAGGTCTGAGAGGCTAGGGATAGTGGGGACGAGGAGAGACAGAGTCAGGTTGAAGAAGTATTGGGGAAAGATCATTAGATAGGATATGACACATCTATAGTTTACGGAAAACATGACGTTCAATGAGAGCTTTCGGGTTGCAAACAAGGGAAGAAGGTTAGTAGGCAGGCGAGTGTTGTTTTAGTGTTAGGCTATTAGCCTATTCACATAGTTTTTGACTTGGTGGTAGTCTAGAACACTGTAGACATGTCCTTCGTTGAACCTGTTCCTTTGACATGTTCCAATTGCCAGCTTCCTTCTTCTTCAACATTCATCACTGTCATTTTCCCTTAGTATTATTATTCTGATTATCTTCACTTGAGCTAAGGAAGTAAGATTTACGTATATTCTACCCTCTCCAAATCCTGCACTGTGAGATCTCACTGAATATTTTTGTTGTTGTGGTTAGTCAATACTACTTACTTAAGGTTTCTAAAAGACAACACAAAAAACAATCAATTGGCTCCTAACATGTAAATGTCACCAAATGTTGAGTGAGTTAGTGTTTCCAATGTAAGAACAAAAGTTTTTTTTTTTTATAAAAAAGGTTGATTATTGATTTACTTATAAGATTAAATATTAATATTTACCTGTAAATCTTATTATTAATGTAATATTAACTTAAAGTTATTGCAGAAACCAGTAAGTTTCAATTACCATAATTGAAAAATCTAACACCCATTAAATTATATATAAATATATGTGAGAACTGAGATAGCAATCCGACCTTAGCTCAGTTGGTAGAGCGGAAGACTGTAGTAGATGCTGTAATCTTTAGGTCGCTGGTTCGAATCCGGCAGGTCGGATTTTTTTAATTTTTAAATATCTGACAAACTTTTGAAGAAGGTAAAAACAAATAACACCGTATATGACCTCGTAATTGAAGTATGTACCCTCGTAATTGAAGTATGTACACACTTGTAGATTGATAAACTTTTGAAGAAGGTAAAAACAAATAACATGAACCTCGTAATTGAAGTATGTACACACTTGTAGATTGATAAACTTTTGAAGAAGGTAAAAACAAATAACATGAACCTCGTAATTGAAGTATGTACACACTTGTAGATTGATAAACTTTTGAAGAAGGTAAAAACAAATAACATGAACCTCGTAATTGAAGTATGTACACACTTGTAGATTGATAAACTTTTGAAGAAGGTAAAAACAAATAACATGAACCTCGTAATTGAAGTATGTACACACTTGTAGATTGATAAACTTTTGAAGAAGGTAAAAACAAATAACACCGTATATGAACCTCGTAATTGAAGTATATACACACTTGTAATTAATAAACTTTTGAAGAAGGTAAAACACATAACATCGTAAACTAACCTCGTAATTAAAGTATGTACACACTTCTAGACTGACAAATTTTTAAAAAGGTAAAACTCAAATCATTAACGAACCTCGCAATTGAAGTATGTACACACTTTTGAAAAACTTTTGAAGGAAAAAACTCATAACATCGTAAACAAACCTCACAACGTATGTATACACTTCTAGATTGACAAGCTTTCTAAACAAAGTAAAACTCATAACATAACCTCACAACAAAATGAAAGAAGAAAGTGAAAAACTTTATAAGGGAAACACAAATTTATATGATGTACACGCTTATGGACTGAAGATACGATACCTGTGATATAACTAGTTATAACTAGTAAATATGAAACTTGATAAGATATATCTATCGTTGCAGGTCAACTTTACCTTATGTTATAAATTATACACACACTTCTTAGTTCTTACCAAAAAATAAATAAATTACACATACACTAACAGTGTATAGAACAGAACTTACAAGAGGCCTTATTAAATAACCATTTTTACAACCTGCCTACGCTCTCTGAAGCTACCAAAAGAAAAGATGCTATGTCTACACCATTAGATGCTAAACTATACAGTCAAAATTTTGGTCACATGAAGCATCCAGCATACTGGTGATTTAACGAGTCTTCGGAGCCACCTGCAATAAACTTCAAAATCAAACTGACCGAAAACTAGCACATTACTGACAACCAGCGAAACACCCAATTCAAGATCAAAAGACTACGTTGGAAAAATAGAGCCGTTCAAATGTACTAGTTGAAACATGCAGGCAAAACTTCAATGCACCCAATAGCAAATCATTTCTCCCACACAGAAAGAAAGAATAGGAAGACATTTTCGGACTGTAAACACTAACATAACTAAAACAATCAAATACAGCAAACAGGCTATGGAAAGTTACCTTTTCTCATTGGAGTTTATGTGAGCAAAGCTGCAGTTTATCTTCACTCAAACAACCCAGCAATACCGAATTTTGGAGGTGTGCATACCTAACATCGCGAACTGGGCCGTTCAGAGATTTAATACGCTGAGCCACATTTAAAGATGGCAATTCATGTAAGACCAGTTCCATTGTTGCGTCATCACCAGAAGCAAACATGGGGTTCTTCTTCCCTCTATCAATTATAGCAGTTTTCGGAAGTCGGATGCCACTAACTTTGGCACAAGAAGCTCCTAACTTCTGGTATCTGCTGCCAACTCTCCTGTAAAGAACGTGAGAACCGTATACTGCTTGCTCCATTGTAGAAACTGGAGTGGGCAATACTTGAGAAGCAGCCATATCACCAGAGATCTCCAGTTTAGGACGGAAAGAGGCAACTATGTCATCAGTTCTATCTCCACAAGCGAGAGATATACAAATTCCTTGATTCTCTGACTCAGGGACCAAGCACGGCCTTCAGTGATAAATGAAACTCTATTATAAACATGGAATTCGTAAAATTACTAGAGAATATCACAGCGCTTCAAGATAACTCTCTCAAACCAGCTTGATAAATCACCAAAATCATACAGATGATCCAGCTAAAATCTGTTTCAGTATATCAGATGCACTCTGACCCTAAACTCCTTGAAAGAAGATTTGGGGCATAGTCAAACATTCAAAGCACTCTTTTAGACCAGTGTGAAAAGTCAACTAAACAGGCATTTAGTCCCAGCATGATCTAACATCTATCATTTAGAAGTTCTTATCACTTATCATTAGTGGACAATATGGTAGAGCTTCACGATTAACAATCTCTCAGACCAGCCTTAAAACTTAAAAAGTAAAACTAGAAAGTGAATAGTTGATCCCTGCACGATTTACATCCATGTAATTGACACTCTTATCACTTAAATCTGTTCCGCCAACTACTCAACTCCTCTTAACATGATTCTGGACATGCCCATGCATACTCAAACAATCTATCAGGAAAAGGCGAATCACGATAACAAACAACTTCAAGGAACAAAATATAATCAATCACCCCCCATGTATCATTCACTGAGACGCTGTCTGAAGATAATCTACAAGATCATTTTTCTGACCTGTCTTTTGAGATATTGGATCACCATTTCATACACTCTTAATCTCCCCACTATGTGTAAACTATTATAAAAAAATATAGCGAGTACAACCAGCACTTTCTTAAGCAATTATCTCTTTCTAAAAAATCTAGAATATGGTCAACTAAATGCCTTCAACCATTTCTATCTTCTATGCTATCCACTAGTGTATCTACTTCAAATCTTTTGAACAGGATGAATGAGTACCTAAAATATACTCAGAGACCAGAAAATGCAGGCTCCTTGAAGAATATCCCTAAGACCTTAATATTCAGTTAGGCTATTTGGAGAATGTTGCTGAAATCTAAATTTGCAGTTAGTTATGATTAAAAGTGCCAAGGTACAAGATTAATCTATTGAGAGATATTTCAAGGTGCAAATATTCTTGAGGCAGTTACTCGGCAAAGAGTCATTGGATACTAACAGTTCTAAAGCTACAGTTAGGGATGGTGCAGCTCATAAGATATTAGATATTAAGGAAAAACTTATTCACCTCAAGAAGCAACAACTAAGTGAAATTTCGAAGAAGTAAACATACTAGAACTCACCTTACGTCACTACTACCAAAGTTCCAGTGGCACAAGCCTACTGAAGATGCAGAAAGAACACTTCTAATGCCATCACCAAGTGTAGGAAATGTAAGGGAATGCACAGTATGAACAGGATTTCCTGTCAACCCCGTCATAGATTCCACTGGCCTTGTAGTTTGACGCCGATCAAATTGCAAAACCATGCCATTCTGCAAAAACAAAACTAAAAATACTCAGAGAAAAATGAAGAGAGATACTAACTAATTTTTCGTTTGGATAAATAACAATGGGGTCTCCAAACTGAAAGATAGACTAACTAATGAAAACAAATAAATGCTCCCTCAATCTCAACTTGCTAGTCACTTTTGATTCTTTACTTGGCAAGTTACCAAGCTATGAGATATATATTCATTCGTATTTAGAAACTACATTAAAAGAACCATAAGTTGTAATTTTCTGCCATGTAAAATACTGAGAGAATCGATTCAGAATTATTAGTCAAACAGCACTTTGTTTGACTCGCTAAAAATGAAAAGAGGCAACCATTTTCCAACAGATGGATTATATGTTAGGACCTGTAAACCGGCATACATGTACTGCGAATTGTTGGCATCCCACGCACATGACCAAGGAACAGTCTGCATTACCAAATAGACCAAAAAAAAAAAAGGAAGAGTCAATTTAACTTTGGCCAATCATTAGAAGTTCAGAGCAAAAGTGATACTCTATCCATTAACAACAAACTTTTCCTACATACAAGGACAAATAACAGTCACAAAATTGGAGGGAAAATACCAGAAGTAACAAAAAGATTACTATCATGAAGCACATTACTGTGAAAAAAAGTCAAAGACACGTCTAAAAAATCATAGCAGCAGGGCATTTGGAGGGCATGATACAAATGCAGTGCTTTTTGCAGCTCAGGATATGCCTTTCTTACCTGGTAAAGTTTTAAACATGGAATCACCTTTGATGATTGTACGAGGTTCCTAGGGCTCTTAAAACTTCTTCCAATTACTTTACAACTTACATAGATATAAATGCAATTTAAAGCAGCCTAGGACTTGAAAAACTCCTAATCTGCCAATTAGACTTAACCACAAAAATTTTACTACCATTCCACGTACACTGTCTGTGACCTACCAACATCTACATGACAAGGAGAAAACACAATCTCATTGTCCAGACAAGTGATGAAGCAGGCAGGATGTATTTAACTTCGAAAAATTCAACAGGCTTTAGTATGATCAACCACAAAGATAAGACGAAAACAAAAAAAATTATAAAACTGAGTTTTGCAGTCTATGTATTAAGAGGATAGGGTAAAGCAAAGCTAATTGCTATTCTAAAGAACATTGTGTTTTGTTTGTCAACTCTCAAGTTGTAAATTGAAAGCAGCACTTCCAAAAGATGAATAAGTGGGTGTTAAAGATCATCTTCTGATGCTGATAGTGAAGGTACCCGAATCCAATAGGTAACTCTGTAAATTTAACTGTGAAAATAAGGGACTCATGAGGCCTTAACAATTACCAACTTACCATAAAGTGTGTAAAAGTACAGAAAAAATACTCCATAAGAACTATGAATCTAATGAACATCCGAACAGAGAATTTAAGAGCTTATTGACCAAAACAAAATATATAATACAATATCCAACAACTCTGGGGCAATTTTAGCTTTACACAAACTCAACAAGTGAAAGCAAAAGGCAACTATAAAAAGAAGGCCTAGGAGTTATTACCGGTAAGTCGTATGTCAGAACAGTATGGTTATTTTCAGAACTGCAAAAAGAAAGAAAACAAATATATAAGATATTTACCAGAAGGAGAGCACAATACAGAAATTTTTCAATCAAGTAAAGTATATTTTATTGTTATACAGCAATTATTGGGCAGAAACTTGGGGGAGGTTATCAACCTAAGAACTGACAACTTCTTCCCTAAAGAAGCCAAGAGTATGACTCTATCATGAGGAGAAACATGCAAGTCCTTGATAGATTTCATGCTCACAGGAAGCGGAATGTCTTCTCTTTCATGCGGAGGCAACAGACTGATCTGCAAAAAGCAAAAGCAAAAAAAAGTTGAAAGACAAATGTTGACTGCAAACCTTCAGAGAATTCCAATAAGGTGACCTATAAAATTTACTTTGGTAAGCATATGCTGTCCTCCCATTCCAGAGAGCCTTCTGGCAATCATCAAACTCTCACCATTGATGTCCACATCAAATAGGCGAGCACCATCAATCAGAATCTCTTTCTACAAACAGATAAAACATAAGGTTACTAACTCGACTAAACTTCAGCCAATGAGTGAATTTGATAAACATATGCCAGTTCACTCTCAATATAAAACCAGTATGAAAAAAGAGGTAAGAGAAAGTAATGTTTGGGCCAATAAGCAGGAAGGGGACAGAACAGGCTTTATTTTCTCGGTCATCTTGGTACACAAGTCGCAATAAATGTGGAACAACCATGGATGAAGGACGAACGATTTCTCTGCTGATACTATCAGGTACACAAGTTGCCTAGATGCGGAGCACAATGGATGAAGGAGTAATGATTTCTCTGTTGCTTCTATAAGAAGTCAACCTTAAAAAGAAACACAATGCCTACGGCTCAAATTTCACATTTGACAAGAACAGAGGAAATGGCAAACCTGCAAAAGAAAACTATTTGCATATTCACGTTTTTCAGATTTGCCGTTGATATTGCATCCTGCACTCATAGATAGGTACTGGAACATCAGCTTGATACAATGATACAACATTGCCAATATTTTCAATATCCCCAAGCAAAGATTTCTCATCGAAAGCTTACCAAAGCCGCGTACAGATGACCTGCTTTGCATTTTAGTTGGCGAACCCTCAGTTGTTCTCTACAAAGAACAGATATGCTGTAAGCAACATGCTGCTTTGATGAACAAAGGTTATCAGACATTTCTACACCATTGCACTGAAACTTGTTATCCAAATTTTCTGAAGCCAAAAAAACTACAGAAAAAATTAAGAAATCCAAAGAAGAAAGACTAAACTAGGAAAGGGGAACGAACATACACATTAAAGAATGTTTCTAAAAAAGCCAAAAACAAGTACCTGATTTAACCAAAAAGGCATTGAAAAATGTCATATTCTGAAGAATGTTAAAGGGGAATGCTGGCAGGAAAAAGAGGGCGATGATATGTTTTACAGAAAATGCACCACAGTCAATCTGGTCCTCCAGGAAGAGGTATGCAACTAATTTAGTGAAGGGGTGAATTTTCAAACTAGGAAAAGCCACAAGTAAAAATATGGATGAAGTAGGCAAAATCAGCTAGATCTGCAGACCATCAATAAAAGCTAAAACAAAATTTACAATGGGTGTTATATTAGCAACAATTTCACTTAAAAAGTGCAATACACATGGGGGACACCCAACAAACCGGAGAAGTGATTCTGGAATTGATTTAATTTAATCCACCACTTACCCACCCATCCAAAAAAACAAAAAAAGAAACCTACAATACCAACCAAACTAAATAGATGAATTGAAGGAGGCTGGTGCAAACAAGAAGCACAGAAGAAATAGCACAAAAGGTGAGACATACCTCTTTGAGGTGCTCCACTTGCTTGTGTAACTCGGCTTCTCTCCTCCTCCACTCAATTTCTTTCTTACACCAATCAGTGCACTGCACATATTCAATGTGGTCTTATAATCACCATGAGAACATGTAAGGAAAAATGTAATAGCATTTCCAAAGAGCTGAGAAAATTGCTTTCAAAAGTCAGGTTAGAGCAGAAGTATCATTGCTGCAGCTAACCCAGAGTGAATTTGCTACCCAACAAAGCATAAGGTGACAGATGACTTGAATACCCATACAGAGAGAGAAGAAGCTAGTTGTTAAAAGCAAACAATTTTGGATTTGCATAGTGAAGAACGTACAAAGTAGAGTAAGGTAAGGGCAACTAAAGTTTTGGTTTTCTTCTCCAATTCAAGGCATTTATTCTTTCCCTTTTGGTACAGTTGAAACATTATTACGGAAGGGATTATTTTTATCTTAGATATTTCTGTTTGATTTTAGATGATTACAAAAGCTAATGCAACTTCTTCACTGATATTCATCTTTCTCCTTGTGTTTCCAACTAAGAAACTGAGAGAAACTGCCCTAAACTATACCAACTATATAAGAAGTTTCCACAAATATACGTCAAGTTTATAGAATCTTGAGCAACTTTGTCCATTTGAAAACTAACAAATATCTTTAACTGCACTAATACTTTTTAAATTGAGCAAAGAAAAATCTCACCTGAAGGCGCGAAAAGATAACCATCTGACCATTGTCCTATTGTTTTTATTTTCTTTTTTTTAAGGTGTGTGTGAGTCGGTTAGGTCAGTCTGATATGTTTTCCTCAAGTAGTTTGTGTAGGTTACATGGAAAACCTTGAAGGTCTCCACTGTGAATATTCATTTAGATGTTAGACCTGAATTCTATCAGGAGATTGCACTGACTAAATCTAAAACCTTCATTATTTCCTCACCTCTTTTTCAAGAGAAAAACAACTGGCTTCAAGAGACCTAATTTTCTGCAAAAGAGGAAGGAGTTTGATCAGTATCTCATGGAGCAACGCTCAAGATATAAGCGTCAAATTATGACCTTTTGAAGTTCTTCGTCAACAGCATGAAGTCGAGAAGCATAAAGTACTCGAATACCCTTCACTGTGCATTTCTTATTACACTGGGGGCACTGCAAAAGCAAAAAAGAAAGAATGTGAAGGATGAACTGAAACAGGATCTTCAAATATTGTATAAAACAAGGACCAAATTATTATAAGAAATACCTTTCCTAACCTTCCTTTTTGTTTCAACCACTTTTTGATACACAACAAACCATATATATGCCCACAAGGAAGACAGCTGCAAAAGATTAGACACCGGAAGACAATGGAAGTATTAACACTTGAAATATATATTTTCAATTATAAGTCGTATATCTATCAATCAATCAGCTAAACCTCAACTTCACTAGTTTGGTCAACTGTACGGATTATCAATATATGTTGAACTTTATTTGGGTCAAGAATCATTACATTACTAAAATAAGTCATGTTATGTGTCAAGTAGGGAATTCTCTCAAACTAAAAATTCTGTGAAATACCAAGCTTATCCCTACAGTGACATTTAAGTATCTAACTTTGCTGATGCCTAGATCTGTGAAAGAAATGTTGTTGTGCTGGAAAACTGGAAGAAGGAGGAGAAAGCGTAGAGCTTGGAATGTCGTTCATTTAGCATTAATATGGATCATTTGGATAGAGAAATAAGAGGGATTTTTGGCACACCCATTTAGTGCCGGGTAACATGCCCGGGTTGTATAGAGGATTGGGCGTCTTTTGTAGAGAATCATGTAGTGTTGTAGCCTTGCAGGCTCTTTACTTTTTGGTATACTTGTATTAGGCCATTTTACTAATATAATTGATGACATGATTACAAAAATGCAATTCTCTAACCATAATTTTAATTAGTTGTATGAGTCTTTTATTTACATTTTTATGTTTTTATCTCTAACCACATTGATTTCAAGAGATGATAAGACTTTAGCGACAACTGCTCTCCGTGTATTTTAGGTTTACTTCATATCCTTTTGATACCTTTAATCATGATATTTGTCCACCTACTAACCAATGCATGGTATGCAGAACATCCACAAACAAAATCAAACAACCTTCCATCAATTCATCCTCTATGTTTATGCATCATTTGTAGGATGTGAACCATGATCATTCAACTGTCACTTGTCAAAAGAACAGAAAACCAAGTGCTTCAATAGGGAGGGAATGATAGTTTTAGATGAAGTAAAAAAGCTTCACTGAAAGCATCAAGAAGATGCAAAACAGTAGTATGGTCGAGGCTACGAAAGCTATTGAATTAGATTATTTGCATACATAGCCATTCTAAGACCAAGGAGTTAATAGGGTGCAAAAATTTGTTAGAGGAATCTACAAGGGACACATTGGGACAGCTACATATATACAAAAGACATATAGTATCACTAAAGTTGTCTTGAGGAGACGTGTTACAGCCACCATCAAAACATCTTTGTTCCTTTCAATCCATAAGGAGACATGTGCCAGCCATGTATTATTCATTCGAATTTGCATGAATGTGTATTACAATCAAGCCAATTGAAACAAACTCCTAAATTTTGTAACAGAACCCACTGACCAAAATTTAGTATGAATTTTTTCATCTTCAAGGAAAACTAAACAGAAATCTTCTACAACATCTAATTTTTCTTTCGAGGTTATAGCACTTTGCTCAAGTTCTCAAAAAAAAAACCGCTGTTTTACAAATCTTATTTCCCTTTTACATGTTGAACTAAACTGATTTTTTTCTTTTTTACAAAAAGATGAAGGTTTTAAAACAATATTTTCAAAGATTTTGAGAACAAATAAAATATAGAACAAAAACAACATACATTGTGCTATATCATACACCTGAGGCTTCTTTTCGTCTATATCACTATTGAATGTAGATGGTTCTACACTCACTTACAGTTACAGGCGTAGCACATTCAGTTACGCTAAGCCGGAACTCAACATTACTATTGTAAACTGTAATCTGCAATCCCTAGCTATGTATAAAATCTTATAATATGTACAACTATTTTTTTTTTCAAAATCAATACTGTTCCAAATTAAATTCAGGAGAGTAGATATTGTGTATTCATTCATGGTTGTTTGCTACTGATGTTCATCATGATTTAAAAAATTTATCTACATTGAAGTACAAGGAAGTAAATTACTGACCAAATTTGGTGGTCACCGTCATTTGTCCAAGCTTCCATGCATATAGAACAAAACAATCCATCAATTTCACTTCGATTCCACTCCTCTCCTACACCGCCTTCTTCCTTATCAGCATTTTGCGACGCCGTTTCCTCTTCTTTGCTCCTACTCGTATCATCTCCACTTTCCACAGCAGAATTATCCAAATTATCAACATTAATCACCCGCTCTGGAGATGAAATTCTCGCAGCACCACGATCTCCATACAAAACCCTACGCAACGTCCTCCTTCCATTACTCGACTCTTCTTCTTCCTCCTCCTCCTCCTCTTCCTCCTCTTCTTCTTCTTCATCTTCTTCGTCTTCCTCCGTCTCTTCTTCTTCCTCTCTTTCTAACAAAATAATGTCACCGGCGACGAGTTCACTCACGTCGGCGCCGCCGGCGCCAATTCGACGGAGAAACCTCTCGTAATCGGGATCTGTAACTACACTGCCGCCGGCCATTGCCGTTAAATTATGCACCGCTTCAGCTCTCCTTTTTTTCCCCAATTTTGCTCAATTTTGGGTACAAAGTGAGTGCCGGAATTTTTTTTTGGAGGGAATACACTCTCTTTAATACGCAAATTGAAACGCCTTTTAACTATTCATTTTACTATAAACAAAATGATAAAAATGACACTTATATAAAAACAATTTTTCGATAGACTCTCGTTTCAAATATTAAAAAAAATTATTATGAAATTTTACTCTTCGTCAAATACTAAATATATGATATCGTAAAAAGGATGTATAATTCATTTGAATTAATAAATAGAAATCAAGGAAATATATGAAATATAAGTGTCAAATAAACTAATTACACATATAATCTAAATAAACTATCGTATTTGAAATATACACGTCAAATGAACTAATTGAATAATTACATTTATATTTTAAATATTTTTTTAGTAAAAAAGAATAGAAGAAATACATCAAATAATTACATATGTATTTTTTAAAAAAAAATAGTAAAGAGAAATCGTGAAAATATATGAAATATACACGTCAAGTGAACCATTTAAATAACTATGATGAAGTATGTAAAATAAGCACCTCAAATAAATAACAAAACAATGACACATATAATTTAAATATTTTTTAATTAAAAAACCATGGAATATACATATTAATCGAACAAGTTAAAATTAAATTTCTTTCACCGAAAAAGAAAAAAAGAAATAAAGAACAAGTGGAAGAGAAAACAAATTTCGTCTAAAATTGATCAACATTAATCTAATTATTATGGCAAAATATCTTTATACTAACATATATAATATAACGAAAAATTTAGTTTCAAAAAAATAATAACAACTTATAATAAAATATTTTTCACAAAAATATTGAATGGGCCAACCCGACCCGACCCGATCATTGGATCTCCTTCAAAAAGTCGACTCTTTGACCCGGAAAAGTAAACAAAGGTCATCTTCTTCTCCACACAAAAACAAACCAGAAATCTAAGAACACAAAGGAAAAAAGTACTTTTTTTTTAAACAAATCTTTAAAAAAATGGTAAGAATCAAAATCTTTAGTTGAATTTCCATTAATTATGTATACCCTTTTCTTAATTTGATTTTAATTTTATTTTTTGGCAAAAATTGCAGGTTTGTGTAGCTTGCTTAATACCACTGTTCCTAGTACCGATCGTTAATTTATTACCTGTTCTCTTCCATATTCTCATGGTAAGATCCTTTAAAAACTTGATTTATTGGTTAATTTTGATGTTTATAGTGTTAATTTGTGTTTTTTTTGGGATTTTATAGGCGAAAGTTTATAGAATGTGTGGGAAGGAGTATCAGAGACCAGAAAGAGCACCTCCTGCTTGTCCTTTTAAACCATCAGCTACTAAACCCAATAATTCTGTAAGTTTTTTTTTTTTCGATTATAAAGGTGTGATCTTTTGCTTAGATGGGTTGAGCTGAGGGTCTATTAGAAATAGTCTCGTTACCTTTAAGGTAGGGGGTTAAGTTCTTTTTTTCGATTATAAAGGCGTGATCTTTTGCTTAGATGTATTGAGCTGAGGGTATATTGGAAATAGTTTCGTTACCTTTGAGGTAGGGTTAACGTTTGTGGACATTTTACCCTCCCGAGAGCTCACTTTGTGGGACGACACGGGATATGTTGTTGTTGTTGTTGATCTTTTGGTTGGATGTGTTTGACTTGCTTGAAAAAATTGGAAGATGCTAAATCCGATAATTTTGTAAGTTTTGATTGTAAAGGTGTGATCTTTTGCTTAGATGTGTTGATTTGCTTGAAAAACTTGGGAGCTACTATAAACTTAATAACTCTGTAAGTTTGTTTTAGATTATAAAGGTGTGATTTTTTGCTTAGATGTGTTTGAGCTGAGGGTCTATTGGAAATAGTCTCGTTACCTATGAGGTAGAGTGTAAGGTTTGTGGATATTTTACGCTCCCGAGAACTCACTTTGTGAGACGACACGGGGTATGTTGTTGTTGTTGTTGATCTTTTGGTTGGATGTGTTTGACTTGTTTGAAAAAATTGGAAGATGCTAAATCCGATAATCTTATAAGTTGTTTGATTGTAAAGGTGTGATCTTTTGCTTAGATGTGTTGATTTGCTTGAAAAACTTGGGAGCTACTATAAACTTAATAATTCGGTAAGTTTGTTAGATTATAAAGGTGTGATTTTTTGCTTAGATGTGTCGATTTGCTTATAAAATTTGCGAGCTACTAAACCCAAAAGTTATGTAAGTTGTTTGATTGTAAAGGTGTGATCTTTTCTTTCAAAGTGTTGATGAACAATAACTAACAACATATGTGTGATCACACAAGTGGGGGGGGGGGGGGGGAGGGAGGGGAGAGTGTACACCTTACGCCTACCTTGGGAGGTATAGAGAGGTTGTTTCAAGAAAAAGGTGTGATCTTTTTTTTGAAGTGTAGACTTGATTGAAAAACTTGTAAGCTAAACTGGATAATTCTGTAAGTTGTTTGATTGTAAAGACGTGATCTTTTGTTTCAAAGTTTTGACTTGCTTGAAAATCTTGTTATCTAATAACCCATAATTCTGTAAGTTGTTTGATTGTGAAGGCGTGATTTTTTTAAAGTGTTGACCTGCTTGAAAAACTTGTGAGCTACTAACGCAATAATTCTGTAAGACGTTTGATTGTGAAGGCTTGATCTTTGTTTCGAAGTGCTGACTTGCTTGAAAAACTTGTAAGCTACTAACCGAATAATTCTGTAAGTTGTTTGATTGCAAAGGTGTGATTTTTTGTATAGACGTGTTGAGTTGAAAAACATGTGAGCTACTAACCCAATAATGTTTTTAAGTTTTTTGATTGTAAAGTGTGAGTTTTGTTTCAAAGTGTTGATTTGCTTGAAAGATTTGTAAGCTACTAAAACCCAATAATTGTGTAAGTAGTTTGATTATTAGGGCTTCTATAAGTGGTAGTATATAATAGCTAGGTTTGGTAAAACCCAATAGCTTTGTTCTAAACTCGGTATTTGTGTTAAAAAATTATCAAATATGTACAAAATTAAATTCAGAACCGAGTTACAAACACTTGGGCCATTTCTTAGAATCCCTAACCCATAAAGTTCAAATCCTTGCTCCGCCTCTATTTTTGTTTCACCACTTGTTGGCTTGCTTGAAAAGTTTGTTCTTATTGCGAAATATATGAACTAGATGATCTTGGTTGGAATGTTTGATTGAAATTCGCTGTTGCCTGTGTGTGTATATGTATACACGTGCATACCTGAATAAGCTGCTCAGACTGTCTGATTGAAATTCATTGGGGCCCACACGTGGATCCTTACAAACAAATTCTCTTGATGCTAGTTGATTGGTATAAATGTGTATGTGTGTGTTTTGGGTGGTTGAATGTATCTTTTGCTTGGATTTGTGGTGAACAAGTTGTTTGAAATTTGGATATAGGAAATGCAATATCGTTTAGCTTTCTTCAGGAAAGAGTTGTTTTCTTTGAAGTTAATGACCTCCTTGTGCCTGTAATACTGTTTAATTTGGGGAAGCACCAGCTTATGGTGCATGTGATTGTCTGAATACCCCGATGGTATTTTACTATTTTTGATGATAGCATTTAGAACGTTGAATTTTTCTGAAGATGAATGTAAATCTGTGAAGTATGGGTTGGAAAAGCAATATGCTGAATCTTTGAGGACATTCTGATGCACATGATGCTAGAACTCGGGGGATTTAGGTGATTGTGGTTTATTCTTTTCCTCTTTCAGATATTCTGATATTGAGTACCATGAAACCAAAGTACAATGTTGAATGAAAAGTTTAACCCACAATAAAGAAAGCACCAAAAGAACTTAACTTCAATCATAGTTTTTGTTCACAGTTGAGGTTCTTGAGTATACTTTTTGTTTCATTTCTCTCATTTTAATGGTAGACAAAAATAAGAAACACGATATATATTTGGAAAGAAAATCTGTGTTGTTGACTTGTTTCTTATCCAATAAGCTCTTAAAAGAATGCTGAAAATTTTCTATCAAAAATTTCCTGTTTGCCCGAGGTTCAAATGGAAACACTCTTCTCCAATGATCTATCATTTGAGTTTAAGCTTTTGCACAGTACTTGGTAATACGTTGATGAGGTTTTAGGTTCAGTTCTTATAAAACTAAGCTGTAGATATGACCCTCAATGTGGTCGAAATATTTCTCTCAAGGAGACATTGTAGAACTACCTTGTTCACCGAAAACTTAAACAATCCTACATTTTGGTTCACGTCCTCCGGGACATGTTAGACCTTAACTTTTTCTGCTCCTGTTCAGTTGTGGTTCCCATGCATTGGGTGAGCATAGTAAACCGGGTTGCCCTCTCTTTTTTTAAAAAAAATTGTGGATCGAAATGAAAAATAACTTCCTCACTTTTTCATTTGAGACTATCCACTGCAATGATCCTTTCGCGTTTCATTCACACTTTCAAGTTTGTTCCCTACACTTGTTAAAGTTTAGATCTTCTTTCCCCTGTTTATTTATGGATTTAATTCCCTGACTTCAAATTTTCTTTCCCAAATTCATATTGTAACGTTCAACAAAACCGACTGGAGTTTTGTTGCAGGAAATACTAAGATTATGTAGAGCTGATAAATCTGTCACAAACTAGCTACCATTGACCTTCCCAATCTCACCTTGACCACGATATCATGCACCTCTAGAAAAGTTACTGTTCGGAACTACAGTTGTTGCATTGCCCCTATTGCTTTTCAACATCAGGAGGTAATACCCTACGAGATGTTTGGTAGGCACACATACAAGTTTGAAATCTATATATTGAACCAAGTCTAGTATTTATATGGAGAATGCTGTAGTGGCAGGGCCACTGAGTTTCAATGTTGAACTGGTTTCTAGGTCATCAAAAAGAAAAACAAATTTCATCAGCTTTGTTCTTGGCCTCTTGCTACAAATTATCATATATTATGCTTTATTCTATCTAGACACCTCGCAACATTACTTTTTCTTGGGGGTTTTGAGACAACTAGTAGTAGTGTATGTTCATTGCATAATTGAGCATAAGAAAATCAAAATATGCAGATTGGCACTTCTTTATGCCTAAAGCTGTTTTATTTCAAGGTATTATGAGCATATGATATCAAGTGAGGAATAAGTGAGTCTTCACTACTTGTTAAAGCTTTTCATAAATATGATAAAAGAGAATAACAGTTACCTATGTCAAAAAAATTATGATAGAAGAGAATATATTTGTTCAAATCGGTATTCAAGTTTATGGAAAATAGTCTGTTTATGATGTCTATAGGCAAAGCTAGCTGAGTTTCTAGATATGCCTTTACTATGTATTGCATGCTAGTCAAAAACTCAAATATCGCTCCTTCACTTCTGTTTTCTTAACTATTAGACGTTTAATGAACCTTCAGAGCTATCTTGAACCTATATCCATACATTGTCACTAAATTATGGAAATAAAAAGAAAGATACTATTTTGGAATCCTGGTTAATGGTATAGTTTCCGTGACATCTTTTAAATTTTCCATTTGCTAACAGATTATTGCAGTACATGTAGTTTGAGCTTCTAAACTAGATCAATCCTCGTATTTGTGCCATTTGAACTAACGTTATATCTTTCGTCCATCTTATTTATTGCGTTAATCAATATCTCAGTATAACAAGACACATTGTGTCTAACAGGTTACCGGAGAAGAACCAAGTCCTGGCGCCCCCCATCCTGTACCTAAGGCAGTTGGAGTGGATGATTCCAAGCAGGACTAACTTTTGAAGTTGGAAACTTTGATTGTATTCAGCAAATTACATATCGGTTACGTCTTTTTTGAGACTATGCAGGTTCTCCTAGCCATTGTAAAATGATATTGTGTGCTACCAATATCATCTTGGTTATAATTTAGTTTGTGGAGATTTGGATCATATAAACTGGACCTTCTACTTGTAAATCTATGTTTAGACACATGACATCTGATTGTGTCTTTTCTACTTTATTATCTTTCTTCAGTTGTTTTATGTATGTGAAAGTGTCATTCTTGTGTCAATCACATAAAAGTGACAATTTGGAGATTCCGAATTCGAATAGTGTCGTTGAGTTTGTCTGACTCTTTTACTTTTAGGATTGGTCAGTTATTTCTCTCGATGAGGCGGGGAAGGGATATAACTCAGAGGTAGAGTGTCACGTTGACGTGGTGGAAGTGATCTTCTTGCATAACTGGCAAGTGAAAATCTACCATAAAAGATTTTTGTGGGATCATTTACAACTGGCAAACTGTATCTGCAGTTTTTGAGGACCATTTTGATGAATTTGATTTGTTTTTTCTTGCCCATGTCTTTTGATAGTTGTGGACATGTGGTATTTATTGAATTTGATTTAACTAAAGGATAAAAAAAAAAGGTTATCTTTTGCCAAAAGGTGAAAGGGATAGGCTTCGGTCGTTTTTACGGTAACAATATACTCAGTGTAATCCAACATGTTAGAACTTGGGACGGTGGTATGTATGCAAGCCTTATCTCTACTTTGTGAAGGTAGAGAAGTTATTTCACTCGAGTCGTTTTTGTTAGGATAATTTTAGGGTTATCAAGTTAATGACAATTTTCTTAAGGAGAACATGTTGAAGTTTAGGTCATGTGATTGCAGAGACGAAGCCAGAGAATTGGAAATTTATTATCGACAAAGGAGTTTAGGGTGATATTTTTACCTCGCTCGCTTAAAATATGGTGCAAAGTTTTGATTGTTGAGCGATAAACTTTGATCCGATTATTCAATACTTGTGATGGTCGGAGATAGCAGATAGATATTTAGTTGAACTTTATATTTAAAGTGATGCATGTGCAAATCTACAAGTTGATGTTAAGTCACATGTTTGAGTTTCAAATTCTACCACATCCACTTGATTTACCAATTTCGAGATCTATTTTTTATATATGTTCAATGATTTTTAGATGCATAAATAAAATCGAATTCAACCTTACTGCTTTTGAACGAAATTAATATATTAGGTCTATTCTTGACTTAAATTATCGCAAGGTGAGTTGGATACTATCGAAAAAGGGAGTGAGGTTTCCATGTGTATTAACAAAGTTGTTATAAAAAATGAATTTAGGTTGAAAAATAATTGAATAGATAAATCAAAATTAATACGCCAGCTAGGTCTATTCTGAACTTGAAAAAATGCAAGGTGATCTGGATATAATCGTTTCGAAAAAGGTGAGTGGGGTGTCATGTGAATAAACAAACTTATTATATAAAAAATAGATTTAGGTTGAAAGTATTATTGAATAAATAAATGGGTTGGTGAGCTATTGGTCAAAATATTTTCAGTGTATTAAGATCTTGATTGAAATTTAGGTGGATATTTGTTGAAGAAAGCTCTAAGAAAGTTCAAAATTTGCCAAAATTTGCCACCTTATTATAAAAATTACTATAATATTTTTAATATTTTTTACTTTTTAAGATTATGGTCAAGTAATGATGATGTAATTATTTAATCAAATGAAGATGCCAGGAATTTTCCAAGTAATTTCTGTTTTTTTTTCTTTATTTGGATGTACTCTCTTAAGATTTTAAATATCAAAAAGTTTGTTTTGGATGAATGATAATTTCTTATATTATGAGTTAAAATGTTAATCGTATGAATAAAATCTCGTATTAATTAATATTTGAGAAAAAAAAAGAAAGAAAGAATTAGAAGGTTTTGAAGATATATACGAAGTGTGATTTTTTTAAATCTAGGAAAGCATGTGAGCTTGTTTCAAAGTGATTAATATCACGCTATATATATATTAAAAATATTTTAAAATTAATTAAACTTGATCACGAGTAAAAATGATACAACGATGTCATGATGACAATTTTACTATTTTTGTTTATTTGCAAATTGATTTACTATATTTTTATTATAGCTTTGAAATTTGTGACGGACTTGACTCAAAACAAGTAAGTCTGAAATAATTCCATTCAAAATTTGCTCGTGGATTATAAATTTTGACAGAGACGAATGTAGAATTTGATCTTTATGAATTCAAAAGTTTATGATATTATAAATTTTGATAAACTCTGTAATATATATTTTAGATCAAAATTATTAAATTTTATCGAATAATTCATATTTGCGATGCTAGATTTTCCCATCAATAACTCATGATTCTATAGGTTTATGAAGTAAAATAGGATAATTAAAATTAGAAGTAAGAAAATTTGTTTATGTTTGAGATACATTTATAATTTTGATTAAAAAGAGAATTATAATTATTTTAAAAGTAAAGATGTAAATTAGACATTTTTTTTTCCAAACTTAAAATAGTCCAAAAACTCCAAATATAACCTTACTACCTACCTGAAAATATCTTAACTTTGGGGAATTAAATATCTAAAATTGGGTCCTAAATATTATAATTAAATTAGTGGTCCCTAATTAATTTTAATCCGTGAAAGCATAAAATTATTTTATATTTTTTTGGTAAGTTATGCTTGTTCCACGTGCTAATTAGGGATTAGATTTCCTTAATCTCCTCCTAATTCACATATCTTTTTTCTCAAAAAAAAAAAAAAGTGTGATTAAGAAATCTTTGTCCATATATATTAATCATGTAAGATATTATAAATTTCATTATCACAAAGAGGGGATTGGGGGATAATTAATCAAATTGATATGACTTTTAGGTATAATTGGCCTTTCAAGAAGCATGAAAAGCTCATATATTTGTTTTTTATCGATATTTTGTATTTGTATTAGAATTTTAAATAAATTTAAATTGTGACATGTTGGATCCATTTAAGAGTTGTTTTTTTTTTTATAATATATATATTTAGAGTTTGAACTTAAAACTACTGGTTTAAAATGAAGGGGCATTATTGTTGGTGGTTCTATATTAGTGTTTAAGTATGCATTTGTGTGACGGATATAACTAAGTAAATAAAATTGTAATATTTTTAATATCTTGAGTTTTTAGATGAGATAATCAGTTAATCACACATTTCAACATATATTAAAGCAGATAAAATTTTATATTCGAATCTCGTCATTATTTATTATCAAAAAGTAATTTTCATGTGTTTGATTCATGAAAAATATGTTCGTTGCTTTTACGGGTGAAACATGAGAAAAATTTGTTACTAGTTTGAATGTTTTGAACTTGAACTTGCAATTGTTTTCTTCCAAATAATTTTGAAAAAATTACATAAATTAATATATTTTAAAAAATAATTACTGATTTTTAGCGATACTTTTAATTTATTACCATTTAGTTTCCATTTGTTATTAATTATATTATTAAATATGAAAGCTACTAACATCCTTATTATAGGTGAGCTAGTCATAATCTTTCATTTTCTTTTTTCACATTTGAGTAGACAATTTGTCCAATAACTAAAAGGTTGACATATTTCTTTTTATAATAATAATAATCTCAAAGATTCTTGTTGATTTTATGAGATAAAAGTCTCTATCTCGAGGCTTTATGATTTTTCTTTTAGCTTTATATATATATATATATATGATGTTTAATATTCATTTTGAGATTCGATTGATTCGTATTAAAAAAATTTACTTTAATTAAAGAAAGAAATATTTTCTATTAAAGATGATGTCATTTTTAAAATTTAAATTCAAAAATTTTTAATTGAAAATAAAAAAACACTTAACAATATACCGTAGGTAGACAATTTATCAAATGGCTAAAATAATACATGTTTCCTTGTAGCAATCGAAAAGATTTATAGTGATTTTATGTGGTAAAAGTCTCTATCTTGGGTCTATATAATTTCGTTCGAATAGAATATATCTTATTCGTTCTGAAATCTAATTAATCACATTTGTATCGAGCTTGCTACTTCTTAAAATTGAAGTGCTTCCTGTATAAGACAGTCGTGAGTCAATATTTTTTTTACTAAAATGAGTTAAAATATTGAGAAGTAAATACATAAAGAAATAATATTTATAATTAAATATACATAGAAAAAGTATTTAAACTTTGTATATATATATAGTTTTTGTATGTATGATGTAATTTTCTCAATAAAAAGTTTGAAGGAACTCTTTATAACGTTTTAATTACTAGCTTCACTTCTAATTAAATACAATACTATTCCGACGGCTCGAATTCGAAATATTGATTATTTAGTAATAGTGGTGTGTCCACATGATTTATTGTTCTTTGACTAAGTTTAATATTTTCTTTTATTGTATACTTGTGTTGAACCAATACCTTGTTGCATTTGCCACCTTTTTATGGGACATTAGGATAAAAAAAAATTTCCATTTGTGGCAATAAAATTAAAAAAAAAAAAAACTCGACTATATATATATGTTGGTAAATATCTCCCTTGTTATATGATATATTAGGATGTATTTTTTTATTTTATGTATCATTAGTTGAGATTGGCAAAAATTAAAGTATTTTTAAAGCAAGGTTATACTTTATTTATATGTAGATGAAAGCAATAAAGAACATAATTTTAATTCAACAATAATTTCTAGTAGATTTAAGAAGAAAAATTCACTAAAAACCAAAACTTTTTTTTTTTTTGCTTTTTTTGTATGTAATAATTTTCACTGTTCACGTGCTTGGTTTATGAAAAATATATTGTTTCTCTTAAGCTTGAACAAGACGAAAATCTATTACGAGTTTGATTTTTGAATTTGAACTTGCAAATATTTTGTTCCACATAAGTTCTATCAGTTTGGTTCAATAAAAATACGCTGGTTGCTCTTCCGCGTGAATAAGTCAAAAATCAGTACTAGTTTGATTTTTTTGAACTTGAAAAAAATAAATTCAAAATTTTTTCACGTGTCTAATTCATGAAAATACGTTTGTTGCTCTTACGCGTGAACAAGGTGAAAATTCATTATTAGTTTGAATTTTGAATTTTTGAACTTGCAATTTTGTTTGCTTCAAATAATTTTCACGTGTTTAGTTCATGAAAATACGTTTGTTGCTCTTACGCGTGAACAAAATGAAAATTCATGATTAATTTTTTATTTAAATTTAAACTTGCAATATTTTTTGTTCCAAATAGCTTTCACATGCTTAGTTCGTGAAAAATAATACATTTGTGATCTTATGCGTGACCAAGATAAAAATTCATTTGCTAATTTAATTTTTGACTTTGAACTCGTAATAACTTTTATTCCAAATAGTTTTCACTTTGTTAGTTCATAAAAAATTACGTTGAGTGCTTTTACTCTGAACAATTGAACTTGCAAAAAAGATTCAATAAATATATTATTTTTTTACGAATAAAATACTTTGCATAAAGATTTTCAATAAATACATAATTTTTATTTATTATTTTAATNAAGCGTTTAATTTTAAAATATAATGAATGTTTCAATAGATGAATTACATTATTGGAATATAAAAATGGGAAAATTGTATATAATAGCAAACTAATAATCTAAATTAATGGGAATAGCTAGGGTTTGATTTAATTGTGCTCCATAGCAAACATTAGCTAAAATTTGCCAGCGTCTCTCTCCCAAAAATCTTGCTCACCACTCTCCATTCTCGCTCGCCTCTCTCGCTTTATACACAGAAGTGTATAATTCTGAATCTGTTTTGTATATAAAGCGAGAGAAAATTGTATATACACATGCAAAAATGTATATCTTCGTGTTATACACTTAATTATACAATTTACAAACATTTTACTTCAAATATTGCATAGAAAAAGGCCAACGAATTATACAATTGCGAATTATACAATTGCAATGAAATACAATTTTCTCTAGCTTTATACAACAGAAGTGTATATATTGTGTTTCTGTTTTTGTAGAAAGCGAGAAAAACAAATATCTTCTTGCTATACACTTATAATTATGCAATATACATACATTTTAATTCGATTCAACTGTATGCAAAACAAATTATACAATTGCAGCGAAATAGGCCAGCGAATTATACAATTTAGGCCAGCGAATTATACAATTTAGGCCAGCGAATTATACACTAGTATATGTATAGCGAATTATACAGTTTTTATGTTTGCTATGGAGCGCAATTATGCAAAGTTTGCTATAGCATACAAATATGAATTTTTTGTTTGCTATATGTGAAAGTTGCCCTATAAAAACAGTGCAATTAACCCCTAAAATTATAAAAATAGTCATTAGTAAAGTTTTGTATCAATATGAAGAGAGAAGTGTTTGAAAACTTTGTTAAACTTGACGCAAATTATTGGTTTCATTTTTAAACTATTGATAACTTTAAGAACACTTGTCGACTTGACTAACTAAATTAAATGTATCCCGATCACCGGCCCTTAATTTGCCACATGACATAGCAAGTGATCTCATACTTTTGCGTGACATGTAACTATTAATAAAAAATTAAGAAAAAGTATTAAAATACCTCTAAACTTTACGAGAATTTGGAGGTGAATTTCACTCGTCATAATTATTTGATTATTTAGTTTCCATTTGTTATTAGTTATATTATTAATTATGAAAGCTACTAACATCCTTATTATAGGTGAGCTAGTCATAATCTTTCATTTTCTTTTTTCACATTTGAGTAGACAATTTGTCCAATAACTAAAAGGTTGACATATTTCTTTTTATAATAATAATAATCTCAAAGATTCTTGTTGATTTTATGAGATAAAAGTCTCTATCTCGAGGCTTTATGATTTTTCTTTTAGCTTTATATATATGATGTTTAATATGCATTTTGAGATCCGATTGATCGTATTAAAAATAAAAAAACACTTAACACTATACTGTAGGTAGACAATTTATCAAATGGCTAAAATAATACATGTTTCCTTGTAGCAATCGAAAAGATTTATAGTGATTTTATGTGGTAAAAGTCTCTATCTTGGGTCTATATAATTTCTTTCGAATAGAATATATCTTATTCGTTCTGAAATCTAATTAATCAAATTTGTATCGAGCTTGCTACTTCTTAAAATTGAAGTGCTTCCTATATAAGACAGTCGTGAGTCAATATCTTTTTTACTAAAATGAGTTAAAATATTGAGAAGTAAATACATAAAGAAATAATATTTATAATTAAATATACATAGAAAAAAATATTTATAATATATATACATAGAAAAAAGTATTTAAACTTTGTATATATATATAGTTTTTGTATGTATGATGTAATTTTCTCAATAAAAAGTTTGAAGGAACTCTTTATAACGTTTTAATTACTAGCTTCACTCTTGATTGAAGACAATACTATTTCGACGGCTCGAATTCGAAATATTTGATTATTTAGTAATAGTCTATCGTGGTGTGTCCACATGATTTATTGCTCTTTGACTAAGTTCCAATATTTTCTTTTATTGTATACTTGTGTTGTACCAATTACCTTGTTTCACTTGCCACCTTTTTATGGGACATTAGGATAATTTTTTTTTCCAATTGTGGCAATAAAATTTAAAAAAAAAACTCGACTTTATATATATGTTGGTAAATATCTCCCTTGTTATATGATATATTAGGATGTATTTTTTATTTTATGTATCATTAGATGAGATTGGCCAAAATTAAAGTATTTTTAAAGCAAGGTTATACTTTATTTATATGTAGATGAAAGCAATAAAGAACATAATTTTAATTCAACAATAATTTCTAGTAAATTTTTAAGAAGAAAAATTCACTAAAAACCAAAACTTTTTTTTTTTTTTTTGCTTTTTTGTATGTAAATAAAAAGAATGGGTAATTTTTTTTTACAAAAAATATAAAAACAAAATTTTAGACAAATAAGTCATTTTCACCATAATGATTATATTTATTCTCAATTTTAGCTTTTTGCTATCACACATCCATTTGTTTTGTTTTTGAATTGTATCTTATCTCTTAGATGCATGAAATATCTTCAAACATTTGATGAAGAAAATTTCAAATTTTCTAGTTTTTTTAATATACACAAATTGAAGTTTAACTTCACAAGGATAAACATATTTTTACACAAAATATTTACATCAATAATTCAATCGCGGTTAAATAATTTTGATAAAAACAATTAACCATAAATAGTGATAAATATAAATATACAAACACATCTCATGTCTCTGTCATGCTGCATGTATTTATTGATTTGATATAAAATTAAATTATCGATAAATTATTTATATACATAATAAGTAATTTTTTTTTCAAATATAATAACATAATCTACGTCAAATTTAATGAAAATTCTATCGAACTCACAATCATATACTAGCTTCACCTTACCCTAAGTATAAATATCTGATGCGAATAAATTTTTACGATTTAACAAGTGCTTACCATCAAGGACAACTTGATAATATTTGAACACCAAATATTAAACCATGTCACTAATAATCATCTTGGTAGCATTCAATGGTTTGAATAATGTAGGGCCAAAATTAATATTTCTTAAAAGATTTAGATGGCCAAAATTAATATATATATATATATATATATATATATATATATATATTTTGCTTGATTCTTAAAAACACTATATCATCCTCATTAACAAGCATTTAATATTTACTTGTTTATATATAATATATATCAATAATAAAAATATAATTGCTGTATTTTATTAGCAAAAGGGATATATATGAATCTAATTAATTAAATCATAGTCCTCCCACTTTTACACAACATTTAACATTATAAACATGCATATCATATTATAGTATATATTTTAATGTGGCATAAAACCCCACTTGTAAGGGAGCTTTTATTAAATATACTAAAGTTTCAATCTCTCATAACTCATTTTCAAATAATAATTATTTTTTTAATAGCCACCATAATAAGAACTATATCACATAGATCTTGTTCACACTTTATTTTATTTTTATGGTTTTTTATTTTATGTCTCATTTTATTGACCTTCACTCAATTTTATATATTTAGCTTTTGAACAATGTTATTATTAATTATCGTTTTTTTTATTTATGTGTCATTTGATAACATAATTTTATATATTTAACTTTTGAACAATGTTATTATTGATTATCGACCGATTTAATTTTACTTCCCTTTAGGTCGCTTCAAAAATATCTGTTTCGTGTGATTTTTTACGATAGTCAAAATAAAATACGTATATTTCAGTGAATCTCAAATAATAAATTATTATTTAAAAAAAAAAAATCAAAGAAGGTGCCCTACTACTTAAAAAAAATAGGATTTGGGCCAACCTCCACTTGAATATTCTACCTTTTTATTTTTCCAACTTTTTCTCCAATAACTAATTCAATTATTGCCATTTTAATTACATAATCCTATTATCCACCATGACCTCACATCGCATTTTTTTTTCCTTTTATTTTTTATTTTCAATGTGTTCTAATTACTTTTATAAAAAAAAAATTATCATCAGATTAATTTTTTTCTTTTTTAAAAAATTTATTTATTATTTTTCCAATTTTCTTGAAATTTCCGTCGAGATAGGCACGTGAGAGGAACCGTTTCTAGAAAGTAAGTCACGTGACCGGCGGCTAAAAAAAAGTGACGAGAAAATGATGTATCTAATTTCTCACGATATATTGTAGTTCCAAGTTATCCGCAAATGAGATATTAAAAATAAAATATTATAATGTATTTTGACCTAATAAAGTTTATAGTCAAACCGACAAACATAAAATAAAATAATTAAAATATTGCTATTCCTTATCACTTGTCATTAGCCACGTGGGTTTTTTTTAATAGTGTTTTGCTTTCTATCTTAATGGAAATTTTGAAAATATTTTAATCAAACTTAAAAGAAATACAAGCATATTTTGTTGAAAAAATAACAATTTTAAGGAATCGTTGTGTATTTATTCGCAAATGACTTAGTATTGATTGACGAGATGTGTAATGAAATTAATGATAGATTGAAAGTTTTCAGAGAGATTGTAGAGTTTAAAGATCTCAAGTTAAGAAGCTAATGTTATTTAAGTGTCGTGACACACGAGACATAGTTGAAGGTGAAATACACACTAGTACTTATTTAGTACGTTTTTTTCATGCTATGTATAATTAATGTTTGTGCTAATTATACATTCTATTGTGTATTTAAACGGTGCATTAATATCATTATTTTTAGATATTAATAATACATTTTAATACCTATATTAACATGGTTAAAGACTCAATTATCCCTTAAAAATCATTTTTCTAACTCAAATCAATTTAGAAATAACTATTTTTTTTCTGTTGATACATTTTTGGATATAACATTAAAACTAGATTTTAATAATTTAAAATCAATAAATGGTAAATTAAATAGGCTATATGTTTCAAAAAGAATGATTTACTGTCTTTTTTAGTTTTTTCAAAAATATTTTCTTTTTTTTTCTAACACTTTAACTTTAACTTTCCAGATGACATGTTTAAGACCAAAAAATTAAAGCATATTTTAGTATATTTGACATAATTTTAATTTAAAATCACAACATTAAAAAAAATTTCTCTTCTTAAACCCCGTTTCAAATCAAATTAAATAATTTTTTTAAAAAGAAAGTATAATTAGCCATATTATCTTTACTCCTTTAATTCCATAACATTTAAGTGAGAAAATTATTTATACAAAAGAAAAAATAAATTTTTATTTCCTAGAAATTCCAGCTAGCCTTGTTTTTGTTTGTATATTTCTTCACCCCACATGTTTGGTCAGTGAAAATTACTCTTTTCCTTACCATTTCCCTCACAAGATAAAATAAAAAAAATTAATAAATTTTTTTTTGGAAAAATAAAAGCAAATCCCACCAAGAAATTCCCATATTTAAAACAGAAACTGAGGTGTAGGCGGAGGAATAGAGGTAAAAGATTCTTCTTTTATAGAAAAAGATTGAATCTTTATGTATTTATTTGTGATTTAGTTGTTGAAAAAAGTGAAAAAATTGGGAAAGGAGGAGAAAAGAGGCAACCCCTTCATCTCCATTTGGAGGAAGAAGAGGAGATGGGAATTTTGTATGATGATGTTGTGTTATTGAATCATTCAGAAAGAGAAGGTGAACCAAGTGTGATTACTGTGAATTGTCCTGATAAGACTGGTTTAGGTTCTGATCTTTGTAGAATCATTCTCTTTTTTGGGCTCACTGTTGTCAGAGTTGGTATATGCTCTTATCCCTATCTCTCTCACTTTTGTGTTCTTGCAAAGTAATTATAGTGGTGTTCTTAGTGTGTATGTGTGGCAGAGTGAAAAATTTGATTTTGCTTGGTGTTGTTAGTTTATTTTGTGTGTGGGGTTTGTGCATCTCTCTGTGTTGTGTTGTGTTGTGTGTGTGGGGGGGGGGAGTGAAAAAGGTTGAATCTTTCTTGATATATTCTGTGTGTATTTATAGGTTGAATCTTACCCATATCTCTCTCTTGTGTTCTTGCAAAGTAATTATAGCGTTGTTCTCAGTGTGTATGTGTGGCAAGAGAGTGAAAAATTTGATTTTGCTTGGTGTTCTTAGTTTATTTTGTGTGTGGGGTAGTGAATCTTTCTTGATATAATCTATAATCTCTATGTGTGTTGTGTTGTGAGTGAGGGGGNGGTTGAATCTTTCTTGATATATTCTGTGTGTACGTGGGGAGGGGGGTGGGGGCAGAGAGTGAAAAGGTTGAATCTCTCTTTGATGTAATCAGTGTGTGAGTGAAAAGTTTGAATGTTTGTTTAATATAATTTAATCAGTTGTCTGTGTGGCAAAGAGTGAAAAGGTTGAATCTTTCCTAATATAATCAGTGAAAAGGTTGAATCTTTCTTTATATAATCTCTGTGTGTGGTGGAGAGTGAATAGATTGAATGGTTTTTGATATAATCAGTTGTGTCTCTCTTTGTGTGTGTGTGTGGCAGAAAGTGAAAGATTTAATCTTTCTTGATGTAATAGATCATTTTCTTTTGTGTATGTGTATCAGAGTGAAGGATTTTGAATCTTTCTTGATATAATCAGTTTATTTTTGTGTTTGTGTGTGTGTCAAAGAGTGAAAGTTTGAATCTTTCTTTGATAAAATCAGTTTATTTTTGTGTAAGCGTGGCAGAGTGAAAAGATTCATTCTTTGTTGATATAATTAGTCACTGTTGAATTTCTGAAATTTGGTTGAGACTCTGCTGGTTTTGAGGATTAATGAAACGCTTATGATTTCTTCAATCTGGGATTCTTTGTTGCATACTGGTTACTTTTGGAAATTTGTGTTTCAGTTTTTTAGCTTTGTATTCTTGCTCTTCCATATACATCCAATTGAAGAAATTTAGCTTTCATTTTTTTTGTTTGTGTGTGTGGTGTGTATGTGTGTGGTGGGTGAGGCAGAGAGTGAAAAGATTGAATCTAACTTTATATAATCCATTACTACTGTAGAATATCCGAATTTGGTTGAGAGTTTTGAGAAAGGATTAGTGGAAATACTTTTTATTTTTAGAACGGAGCAACATCTTACTTGAATTTGTGAATGGAACGCTTAAGGATTCTTTGTTGCAAAGGAGAACTGAACCTACTGGTTTCATTTGCGGTATGTGTCTTTTTTTTTTTTGTAATATCTTTTAGTGGAATGAAGTTTAGCTTTTGTGTTTTTGTGGAACTAGTATTCTTCGAATGTCAATTTTGAATCTGTTTCAACGAGACTGGAGTACTCTATAGTGTGTTTGAAGATAATTCAGATTTCAGATAGTTTGGTTGATAATACAACTGTATGCGGAAGATTTTTTTAGTTTGCCATCTTACACTTTGATTCTTTTGCTGAAGATGTATCGACTGACGGAATATGGTGCTACATAGTGTTTTGGGTGGTGGGAAGACCAGACACAAGATGGAATCTGTTAAAGAAGAGACTTATGGGAGCCTGTCCGTCTTGTTCTTCTGCCTCCGGCATATCATATTATCGTGCTGAGTTGTCTCCTAGGCCTCCTGAAGTATTCCTCTTGACGTTCTGTTGCAACGATCGAAGGGGCCTTTTGCATGGTAACTAATTTGAAGCTTGTTTTCTAAACTTTCTGCGCAGTACCTTTTTTCTTTTTAATCTAAATCTAGTGTATGTGTTTTTCGATTGATTTAGACTTATTCATAACTGTAGTAGTTTTGCTTTTTGTTAAATTATGGTAGATGTGACGGCAGTACTTTCCGAGCTTGAGCTTACAATAAAGAAGGTGAAAGTATCCACTACTCCAGATGGAAAAGTGATGGACCTGTTCTTCATCACTGACACAAGGTACCGACTTGATTAACTTAATAGCTAATTTTAAGTTAAAGGGAATTCAGAAAATTTCCCGAGTCTTTTTTTTCCGCCTTTGGTCACACCATCTTATCAAGTGAACCTTGTGCCGAAATGCTTAAGCCAGATTTCGGTTACAAAACTATACCTAATTTTACTTTTATCATTTGTGTGATAAAGAGTCGTAATTCAAATGTTTTATCAGAGAACTTCTACATACAAAGAAGAGACAAGAAGACACACATTACCAGTTGAAATCTGTTCTGGGCGATGCCATGATAAGTTGTGACATAGAAATGGTCGGGTCTGAAATCACCGAATGCTCTCAAGGACCATCGTTCCTTCCTCAAGAAATTGTCGAGGACATGTTTAGCTTCGAAATACTTCATGAGCAACTGAGTACATCTCTTGCCTGCAATAAAGCGATTATCACCGTCGATAATTTGATGAGCCCTGGTCATACTCTCATCAAGATTGCTTGCCAAGATCACAAAGGTCTTCTGTATGACATAATGAGGACACTGAAAGACTACAATATTCAGGTACATAGTTCTATATCTCTAAAATATCTATCGATAAAGTCTTGCGATAATCTGCATAAGGCGAATACAATCTCTCAATAACCATATACATTATGAATACCAATATCCTGTTCGAAAAATATAACTTCTTAGTTAAAATTTGGACTTCTGATTAACATATACTCCCTCTGTCCTGATTCAACCGTCTTAGTTTGACTCGACTCGGAGTTCAAGCTTTTAAAGGGAGATTTTTGAATCTCGTGGTCGATTAAAGATGTGTGCAGTACTTTAAATCTCGTGGTCTTAAACTTGCCACGCAGAATGTTGGAATTGGAGAACTTATTAAATATAGGAAGAGACTCTTTTTGTGACAGTGCTAATGAACTAAAGTAAAACTATTTCTCACCAATTACTTCGATGTTGTATCAGATATCATATGGGCGATTCGCTGCAAAAACTAAAACAGAATGTGAGCTTGACTTGTTCATAATGCAAGCAGATGGCAAGAAAATAGTGGACCATAGCAAGTTGAATGGTTTGTGCTCACGTCTTCAAATGGAACTATGTCGCCCTCTTAGAGTGTCATTGATGAACCGAGGTCCTGATGCAGAATTACTGGTTGCAAACCCTGTAGAGTTATCCGGCAAGGGTCGACCGATTGTCTTTTATGACATTACACTGGCGCTCAAGATGCTTAATATTGGCATCTTTTCGGTAAGTCATCATTAATCACTCTTATGGTTTATTTCTATCCTCTGCCTTAGAGATAATCGTGTGCTAGGCTACGCTAAAAGCTGGTTTGCCAAAGGAAAAATGTCATGACATTGATTGAACGACAATACTTTTTACTTTTTTAATATAACCGATAAGAGGGTCAGTGGTACACTAGCTAATAGCCCGCCCCTCTACCCTTTTCCTCTGAAAGACCAAGTTTTTCTCTGCAGCAAAGTCCGAAACCCGTGGTACCTCCAAAATTTCAAGAGTCTGAGCAACATAGCTTGGACGAAGGATATTGTTGATAATAACTACATCTCGAACCTTTCATACTGTAACCGAGCGTCTACATATATAACTTCATTTGGCCACCTAGATAGGAAACTTAGTTGGAATGGAAATTAGAAAAAGAGGAAACGATGCTGCTTGTCTCAATGCTATGCGTCTCACATATCGTGGATTTTAAATGCATTAGTCTTTACTTGTTGCTTATCGCCTTTTTTCAGGCTGAAGTAGGGAGATATCAGATTGGTGATCGAGAATGGGAAATTTACCGTGTCTTACTAGACGAAGGGAATGGCTCGGGTCCCTCGAGGAACAAGATTGTGGAAGCTGTTTGGAATATGTTGATGGGTTGGGAGTAAACAACTAGTGAATATGTACAGTTCCTGTGTTCATTGCTAAAAGGCCTCATTTGACTCAATGTATATACAGTGTATATAAGTGTATTAATGTAGAGGTAAAAAAAAAAAATTGTGTCTGTCAAGTTTCAATGCAAGATTTTGCAAGGCTAATCTTGTAGAATCATGTGAGAAATGTAAGAAGTTAAAAAGACTTCTTTTTATAAAGTTATAGTGTTTGTAGAAGTTGTATGTACAGATTATTTAGTACCATAACCTTTTGGTTGAGTATTAGCACCAAGTTATATGCTGTTCATTTATAACTTTTTTCAGGTTTACTAGTGTTAAGTTATCGCGTGAGATCGCTCACATTGTTGGTCTTTTAAGTCTAGATAAAGGAGGAGGGTTGTTGTTGGTCCGGACAAAGGAGGAGGGTTGTTGTTGGTCCGGACAAAGGAGGAGGGTTGTTGTTGGTCCGGACAAAGGAGGAGGGTCGTTGGTCCGGACAAAGGAGGAGGGTTGTTGTTGGTCCGGACAAAGGAGGAGGGTTGTTGGTCCGGACAAAGGAGGAGGGTTGTTGTTGGTCCGGATAAATGAGGAGGGTCGTTGTTGAGGGTTGATTAGGAATAACCTTTGTACTTCGTAAAGATAGGGTTAAATCCGCGTACATCTTATCCTCTTCAGATTTCATTTGTGGGATTACATTAGAGTTTGTTGATTTAGTGATAGTGTTAAGTTATGGCAATGAGTAGGGGTTAAGTAAGAAGAATCGTTTCGGTTTTTTCCCTCATCTCTTCAATGGACAAAGTTATTCGATATCTTCGAGTTTGTTAAAGCATATTTGTTTATGGCGTCAGATAAACGAGGAAGGTTGTGATAAGATATTTTTCGCAAATAAGTGAAAGTCAATTCTCAATGCTCTTACAAGATAAATAATGAGTTAAACTACTTATGCTGACATAAAAATTAACTCGATAAATTCTCAAACCTAAGTTGGGGAGATAAGGTGAACTATAAAAAATAAATACTAAATGGACTTAAAAAAAGATATATTCTTTATAGTTTGGAGGATATTTTCAAATTTATTTTAATTATAATTGATTCTCTAAATATTATTTTTAAGATATGTTGATATTCTTTTATTTCCTCCAATTTTGGAAATGGCCCCAAAACAAAACCAACTTTAGGAAACATTTTTACATCACTTTATATCTGCCATTTCATTCAATTACATCAAATCAAATCAACCTATCAATTATATTTCTTTTTCATGTAAATTATGATACGATGTTAAAGTACTCACTCCGTTTCAGTTTGTTTATCTAATTTTGACATGACACATAATATAAGAAAGTAAGGGAAATTGTTAAACCTTGTGGTCACAAATTTAAAATATGTAGAATAATGAACAATGAAACGTCTTGTGCATCAAAATACGAATTTCCCTTTTTTAAACTGTTCAATTTAAATACAATATATTTAATTATCGATAATATAAAAATTCGTTAGATATCAATGTATATAGGATATAGTTGTGTTGAGACTAGAATAACAACTAAAGTTGAGACAAATTAAATAAAATGGCTATAAGATGGAGTAGAATTAGAAAGATGTGGTTGAATGATTTTGATTACACTTTACAATAGGGGAGTAACAGGGTTCATCCAGACTCCTTCGACAAATAATTACACTGTATATATAAGTCAACTTTTCTTTTCCCGATGTATATATAGTAAATGATGAACCTATCAGATGAAAATCAAGCCTCCGTTCGCGATAACTTTCGTTTTCCTTATTTGTTGTGTGATTATTTTTCTTTATAGTTTCCAATAGATACCAAGTCTATGCAAAATCCCAGCAAGAACTGCCCAGAATGTAATTTCAGCAAATATTACATATAATAAAGTTCCCAATTTTTGTGATTTCCACACATTAAAGAATACATGATGTTGAATCCAATTTACCTAAAAAAAGAGACAAAAAAAATGAAAAATGATTACTAATATATAGTTTTCTAAATATAGAAGACGCTACGCTATAATAAAATCATTAATATTCGCTCAATTGAACCTGACTGACATAGTCAATACGACAAAAAGTAAAGTCTACAATCTGTCGAGACGTTGAGTTAATGATAATAAGTTGACACCACTTGCACAATAATTCTACTTACGCCACTTGTTAGACACCTAGTTTTGTGACTTGTGGTTCAAAGAACCCATACACACAAAGTAAGACAAAAGTAAAGACTAGAACTCGAGACGTTGAGTTAATGATAATAAACTGACACCACTTACACATAATTCTGCTTACGCCACTGATTAAACACAAATTTTGATGTTAGCTTTGTGACTTCGTATTCAAGAATCCACACACACAAAATAGTACAAGACGTAAAGTCTTAGAACATCTACGACTCGATACGTTGAGTTAATGATAATAAGCTGACACCCCACCACTTACACGTAAACGCGAAAAAATATATATGATGGTACTTACAAGGTTATTGTCTTCATTTTTGAAATACCATCCATTTATAAATCCAGCAAAGATACCTTGTGCTCCCATTACAAATATCAACATTGCATTCATTCCAATCCATTCCAACCACAAAAATGGGATTCTCATTCCCAAAACATCAATCTATATATTCAATAACCAAAACAAAAAAAAATCAAATTAGATTACGAAATCGATATCTACTTTTAACCTATGTTGCTCGGACTAACCCCAAAATGATGTCTCATCCACGTCAGATCCTAAAAAAAAAGCAGTATTTTTAGAGGATCTGACATGCACCTGTCGACATTTTTGTAGAGTCCGAGTAATTTTAAAGTTGTAGCAATTTGTATACCAGTATATATAATCCAGAAAATACAATTCCAGCAGTACCAGCAGTGAAACAAACATAGCTAAAACTATATAATTGTTTGTTTAGAGGAATTGCTGTATGAAAAAAAAAATCAGATTAAATATCTAAAAATAATATAAATTTTTAATTTCATCGATTATGGTGAGATGGATAGGAACGATAAATTTACCGTCTGAAAAATGTAGAATAAAGGCTGTAATAAGTAAACCTAACCCCATTGAGATCCATTGTTTTAGCCTCTCACCATGACCCTAAAAAAGAATGAGTCCATTGTTACTCGATTATTGTCACGTGCTCGATCCATATATTTAACTTATATACACTGACAGTATATCAAACTTTTACATTTACAAGTGCACTTTAACCAAATGTAGCACGTGATAGTGTAAAATTTCTTCTACTTTGTCAGTGTATAAACGTTAAATCGTTGAAAGTACCTTAAAATGAATCAAAACATGTCCATAATGTATGCCAATTGTTCCAGACATTATAGCTGAAATTGAACTAAACAGAGGAAACAGAGCAAATGTTCTTAGCTTAAAATTTTGTAAACATTATTTTTTCATTTTCGATGAATAGAATACAAACACGATATATATATATATATATACACACACACACGAACCTCAGCAAGCCTTCAGGTTCAAATGGAGCGCGACACCAACTAGGAGCATCATCTCGAAATGGACCTGTTTCTGGATAACTCAATGTACATACCTAAATATATAGTTTAGTGATTTCAAATTAAGATTCTTAGTATAATAATCAACGTAATTAGCTTTGATTATGTTGCGATACCTTGGAACGTGCCCAAACAGGTTGATTATACAGATGATTGATACCCCAAACTTGTCGATCAACGTAACCTACTGCATTGCAGGCAGGTCCTAAATGCCCCCTCATACCACATTTTACCTGAAAATTTTCACGTATCTATGGGTTCAGATAAAGTTCAAATCATGAATACGTATCTAAGTATACTATTTTAATGATGTATACCGTGTATCTTTGTGATGTATCTCCGTCGTGCACCAGGAAGTTCCAGTCAGGAACATAAAGACCATATATTGTAGTCATGTAAACAACGAATGCAACGAATCCTCCAAGCCTACAAACAACGATAGAAAGATCTAAAAGTCACGTGTTTGAACCATGAAAAATAACCAGGCCAACACTTGAGGAGTGTATTGAAGATAAACAAAAACGTACTCTCTGTAACAAATTAAGCTTTTAGATGATCGTATTATCAAACAATTAAACAAGTTCTATGACATGAAAGAATTTCACACTTTCTTGAACCATTCAACATGAAATGAGTAAAGAATCAAGCTATAAGTCTCAAATTTATACGAAATATACAGGACGACGCGATGATTAATTATCAATCAACATGATGAAATTGTGTTTGCTTACCATTGCCATTTATAGGCAGTGAAAATTGAGAAATGGCCAGGGGTTAAAGTTGTTGGCCTTAGCTTGGTAGTTAAGATCTCTATTAAAGCCACTATCAAATACACCAAGGCTATTCTCTGTAAAAATAAAAATAAAAATTGTATTAGATTAAAAAAAATAAATTCATTTCAATATAATAGCTTCCTAAATTTGACACCGTTTTTCATTTAGACACCTTATCGCGGGATTTGACATACTGAATACCTAATGTAAAAAAGTACTAAATAGGGGGTTGTCGATGCATTTGGCTTAGCTCAAAGGCCAAACAGATCAACGGTTGACCCCCTAAATTTGACATCATTTTTCATTCATACACTTAATCGTGAGAGTTTGATATATTCAACACCTATTGAGAAATAGTGTCGAGTTAGGGGCTAGTCGATCGATGTATTTGGCCTAGCTCAAAGGTCAAACACATCAACGACCAGTTCCCCGAATTGACACCCTTTTTCATTTAGACACATCATCGTGGGATCTGACATACTGAGTGAAAAATAACGTTGAAAAAGGGGTTGTTGATGCATTTGGCCTAGTTCAAAGGACGAATTGACACCATTTTTCATTTAGACGCGTCATCATGGGGTCTGACATATTAAACACTTAATTAAAAGATAGCGTTGAGTAGGGGGCTATAAACAAATTTATCTACAACCCCTTCAATTTAGCATCATTTTTTATTTAGACACCTCATCGATCATTGGAGTTTCACCATATTGAATACCTATTGAAAAATTGCGCTAAACTATGTCACTCGAATCCTTCAAAAATATCGTTATATCCATGTCGGAGGACTTTACACATACCTGAACATATTTTTAAAGAGTCCGAGCAATATATAGACGAAAAGTAAAGAATGAAAGAGGTTGAGATCACCTGTAGAATACCACACCATCTTATTACTTTCATGTCCACTCCATAAGCTAAATCATATGGTGCATGTGAGTATCCTCCTACATTTATGCATACACAAATTCTTATTTATCTAGAAAAAAAAATATAATTCCAGTTTGGACTTAACTTATATACACCGAGGACTGATATTTAAAGAATTTTACACTATTCGTAATTATGTTATAACAGGTAATCTATCTTATTTTCACGAACATGTTTACAGTTTTAATGTATCAAAAGCTAAACTCTTTCCTTGTATACATGTAAAATTTCACAATTTTTTTTTTGAAAAAACTTTAGTCTATGAAATTATTTGATCAACAAAATTTTGCAAAATTTATAGTTCATACCTTGTAGAATAATTCCCCAAAAGAGAAGCTTCAATGTCCTTAGTGTTACTTTTTTTATTACAGCACTAACCTTGGGAACTCTCTGAAAATTTAGAAATAGTTCCATTAAAATAATTCCAATATTTAAAAGTTTTATTTTACTTTCGAATAACGAGTTATTTATAAGAATGACTTTGAAAATTGGTAATCTTGAACTTTTGACATCAGTTGTCGTATGAGCAAAACTTTAACTATAACCGTTTTTTTAGTACTTTTGAGTTTAGACATTGAAAATTTGCCCATCAGAAAAACATAGTCGGTATAATTTCCTGAAGTATAACATGTCATTATATATTTTTGAAGAAATAATATCGATTGATCACTTTTCGGATATATCTTCAAAAAATTGGTATTTTCTTAAAATTTCACTCGTAGAATTTAAAATTATATCATGGAAACTATTATATATTTTAATTATATGTGTACCTTTAAGGCAAGAGCAATTGCAACACCAACAATGAAGAGAAAAAATGGCATTACAAAATCAGCCAATGTGCAACCATTCCATGGTGAATGATCAATACGTGCATATGCTCCTCCAGCATCATCAACTAATATCATTAACTATAAGAAGAAAAAAAAAAATCGCAAGGGAAGTTAGTGTTACGAAGCAATATAGAAATTTTTTTATAAAATCGCAAGGAAAGTTAATGTTACGAAGCAATAAAGAAATAAAATAAATAATAAGTAGTGGTATTAGCAAGTCAAAGAACAACATAGAGAAAAACCACGATAGTTATACTAGATTTCATCGAGTTTAACTTTTGCATACTGATAGTATGAATAAAATGAATAAAATGAATCACACTATCAATTCACCAAAATGACAAATGAGTGTAACGTATTAAACTTTATGTTATCTCTTGTATTCAGGTCAGAAAAAAAATAGTAATAAAAATAAAACAGACAGAAAATAAATAATTCGAGTCCACGTCTACTAAGTAACAAACAAGCATTTTATTAGAGATTTCTAATCCATTTTTATGTGATTCATTATAAGATTATAAATTATAACAAAGGGGTATATAAGTTAAACTCAAAATAAAGATATGTAATACAATTCACAAAAAGATAAAACAAGTAACCTAAAAAAAAAACAAAGGATATAGTTACGTGCTATAACATGTTAAAATGAACTAATAATTTTATCGTATCAGTATATATAAGTTAAATCGCGTACCACTATAGTGAGACCTCTAAATGCATCCAATGTTGCAACCCTTTTACCCTTCTTAATGGTTGGTTGTTCTTCTTCCTCCTTTTGCAATGGTTGGCTTAATATTTTTTGCTCATTTTCATGGCTAACCAAATCTTGATTATTATCAATTCTATTTGTATCAATATTTTCTTCACTAATATTATTCTTTTGATTGCCAAATCCTTCTTCTAACTTCTTGGGATCCTCCATTAATGCTAATATAATTCACTCTCTTACTTTTCTTATTTAAATTTCAAATAATATGCATGAATTTATAATACTAGTATGAAATTGTGACCATAATAAAATATATAAATAAATTGATGGGGAAATGGACAAGGCTAAAATCAAAGCCGGCTATTTCATTAATTTTTAGCCTCTAACTTGGATGGATTATATTTAGTGTAAATTACATAAATCCCATAGTTTTAATATGAAATTACAATATATATATTTTAATAAATTTCTAATTACATTAATCCCTTAAAAGTTAAAAAAATTGTATACAATAATTGAAGCTTGGAAACATTAATATATAGGTCGGATACATTAAATACTAGTTCGGATACATTAATATGTAGCTCAGAAACATAATATGTAGCTCGAATATATTAAATACTGGTTCAGATACATGAATATGCAACTCGAATACATTAAATAAATAAGAGATTTTGAAATTTTAAATTTTTTAAAAATATAGAAATAATGAAAATAAGTGGAACAAATGATGTGTACTTCTGTAGTTTTAGCCTTATATTATATGTATATAAAATAAGTCCTTAATATGGAGTGAGAGAACATATTTTTACCTTCTAATGTGAGACCTCTTGAGTTCTGATATAAATTTAAATAGATAAATGACAGAAATCCCTTATTTAAATTCTTTTATTATCATTATCCTCTATTAGTATTACAAATTTTCAAAATTCCTTATTTTCACGCATCAGATTAATGTATCAGCGCATCAAACTTATGTATCTAGCGCATCAGATTAGTGTATCATATATAAATGTAACGCATTTTACTTAACGATTAATGTATCTCGCGCATCAGATTAATGTATCGTCGCTTTTATTATTGTAACAGTTTGAGGATTTTTGTAATTATATACTTGTAAGAGACAAATGATAATTTTGCACTAAAAATATATGATTCATGTCCTTTGCCCAATTTAAATTTAATCAAACTTAGTACATATATTAAATATCTGGTGGACAATCACAAAATACATAATGTATACTTCTTTAATTTTCAACTCACTTCAACTCTTTGACAACTTATGGATATTGGTCAAACACATGGAATCAAATTATTATACTTTAAAAATCAACCTTAATTTTGTACTATATGATTGAACCTATTTGTCCTAACAATATTTAATAATTTTTTTAATCTCTCAACTAAATTAAAGGTTGATAAAAGAGTCTAAAGGAAGAAAACAAAATTGACTACAAAAAGTAGGTGGAATTGCAACTCTTCTACTTTGTTTCAATGAGTTCCAATAAGAGCAAAACAAAGGGGTCATATATTTAGTTTATAGTCAAGATGTGACAATGTTGTCACACAAGAGTTTGAATCACAATTATCTTTATCTTGGCTGTTGATAAGATTTTTCTTTTTAAAAAATTTATTCGGTCCCGTTATTTGAAATTGAGCAACTTTCATATGTATCAAACACAAAAATCATGTTTGTATGTTAGCTATAGTTTGCATAATTAAATAACCAAACTTTGCTATGCTAATTCGCTATACATATATACAAAGGCAATGGCTATTCGCTATATATATATACAAAAGAAACAATTGTATAATTCGCTGGCTCCTCTTCATATTTGTATAATTTCGCTGGTAGGCCATTTATACAAATTGTTGTCAGTCTCGTTTGTATAAATCGTTGCATCCTCTCGATTGAATTTTATGTGTTTGTATATCTGTATAAATTTGAATTTGTATACAATTGAAATGAAATAAAACGTTTGTATATCAAATATCTCTCCCTCTCTCTCTCTCGCTTTATATAAACATAAATTATTACATTGTATTTTGTATAATTTGTGTTTGTATAAAGCGAGAAAGAGAGAAAGACACAAGAAAACTCGCATGGAACATTTGTATTGTATAATTATAAGTGTATAGGACGAAGATATATGTATTTGCATGTGTATATACTATTTTTCTCTCGATTTATACAAACAGAAACACAATTTGTACATTTCTGTTTGTGTAAAGCGAGAGAGGCGAGACTGAGAGTGGCGAGTGAGAGTTTAAAGGAGAGAAGTGACTGACAACAGTTTGCTACGGGGCACAATTAAATCAAAATATATTTATAACATTTAATTTGAATTATAGTTTGTTATTATATAAAAAAATTTCGTTCACCTTGAAGCCTGGTTAATCATGACTCATGTCAGAAAGTCTCGCTTTAAAGGTAAACTGCTTCCTATCAAAAGCGACTTTATTTCAAAACTCGAACGTGACACCTTTAATTAAAAAAATAGAAGTTATGTACTTTGTGTTTGTAAGGAAGTCAACAAGCAATTATATAGCTGCCGGCATAAGATTCTCAAACATCCAAATTGCTACAAAGACTATAAGTTTAATTAATCTTTTTGTACATAATATTTAGTATTAAAAATTAAAATCCCTCTTAGTATCTTTTTACTATGTTAGTCCATTCTCAAAATATAATTTGTCACACAAAAATTCCTCCCATCGATTCGTATTATGAAGGTTATTCAGCAAGAAAATGATGTCAAAATGTTCTTTAATCTTCTTTTTGTTTCACTTGGACTTGCTATTTTTCTCTTGATTATGATAATCATACAAAAAAAGTTCACTTTTAATAAGGTTGAGTATGTTTTAAGTGGTGTTGTTGTTCTAGTTATAGTACTATCACCATTGGTTTTAGTCATTAGAGAAGAACTTAACATTTGGAAGAGCAAAAAAGGACTAGTGAACGCGTCAATTCAAGTGGAAAATCCTCCTTCATCGAAAACAAATTGGAGTTTGTGCTTTAAGAGCGCGTTTAATCTACCAAAAAGAGGTGAAGATCACACAATCTTGCAAGCATTTATCAACATTGACATGTTGATTCTATTTGTAGCTACAACATTTGGGGTTGGAGGTACATTAACATCTATCGATAACTTAGGTCAAATTGGGAAGGCCTTAGGCTATCCTGACTCAAGCATCAATACGTTCGTGTCCTGAGTCAGCTCCCACTACTACACCATCGACCATGGTGTTTCAAGTATTAAGAGGAATGCTTCGCTTTTCTTCCGTCAAAGATTATGTAACAACCTCACATTTTGATGAAAATTTTGGATTCTGAATTTAATAAGGTCTGCGTACATTCTACCCTCCCTAACCTGACTTGATCACGTAAGTTTTAGTTAATCGTGAAAGATTCCTACTCAACCTACCACTATCCATTGTTGATAAAATTGTTCATTAATTTGTACCATATTATTAACATTATTGTTGGTCCCAATTTTTATAATCTAACAAAAGTTGAAAGCTAGTGATAGCATGCGCAATGCGCTAAGTTGGAGGGGACCTCAGGGGATCATGACGTCGTACTAACATGACTATAGGGGAGACTATAAAAATCAGTGACAGAATCAGGATTTTTGTTTAAAGAAATTTAAAATATAAAGAAGTAAACATACGAAGAAATCTCAAAGGAAGTAATGTTGACAGTGTATTTAGGGATATAATTTTCGATGAAGAGGATTCAGATTAACCCCTTATGCTACCCTAGCTTTGTCCCTACTAATTAACTTCCACCCTTAATCGCGATGGGTGCTAGATCTTTCTTTACTCTATTACCTCTATACTCAGTTTGAGATTCGACTAATTCAAATTTGTTCAGAAAGTTTGACCTTATTACCAAAGCTCAATTCTAAAATCTCTGATTAAAAATAAAACGAAACTTTATCACTAAGCTACAACTTAATTTTTTGTGGTTGTAATAAGTGCAACTTGATATAACTCAACAACATTATATATTGTTGGTCAATATAAACTCTTTATACATCCATCAAGATCACTTTTATAGTGGAAAAGGAAAATGATTGATTAGGAAAACTCCAAATTAGGTTTTCTTTATCTAGTAAAACCCACCCAACAAATTAGGAAAGTGAGGTATGGAATTTTCCTACATAAAAAATATGAGTTCGGAGTCTAAAAGGTATAAAATATTAACAAAAATTTCAAAATGGTATATAAAATTTTAAATTAACCAAAACGATAAAATCGCTGGAACAACAGCGATTTCCTCCACCGGAATGTGATTTTTTTTTAGCGATTTGAATTTTTTTAAAAGAAAATCGTAGGAAAAACAAATTTCATTGATTTTCAAATATTTTTTTGAAATTCAAATATATAGCTTATAAGAAAATATGCATTGTTTTAAAAAAATTAAGAATAAGTAAGGTAACAAAAATATTTTCTTTCTAAAAAAAGATATTATATTGAATTTAAATTTAAATGGTGTTTGAGTTCAAATAGAATTCTAACTTTTTAACCTCTTTTAAAAGTTTTTGTTAATATTTTATAACTTTTAGACTCCGAACACTAAAAATATTACTATCTTGTTAATTATTACACGTAAACAAACACACACTTGATAATTCATTGAAGAAATGTCACAAATATTATCTAGTGTCTTGTCAAATTCTAAAAGAGATATACCAAATTTCCTTTTCCCTATTATATATATGCCCCTTAGCTCAAATAGTGACGGAATCAGAAATTCGAATCAGAAAATTAAAAAAAAGTGGGGATGCTCCCTCCAGCATGAGCGAACCCTTTCACTATAAATAAAATTTAATATTATATTTCGAGTAAGTCACTTAACTACTGAGATTTACATGATAAATCAATTTAATTTTAAAGTTTTGTACTAATTAAAAAGTCGTTCAACCATGGAAAATGATGTAACATATATAATTACTTTTCTTTATTTTGTAACATAAAAATTATTGTTCACACCAAATATTCTCTAAGCCTAAAGCGTATTTATGACACAATATATGGAGCCAAGTAAATAAAAAAAAACCTAAAACCATTTAAACCAAAATTACAATATCCTACCAATAAACCCGACCCGTATTACATAGAAAAAGACAATGCATTTGAGATAAAGTCGGGTTTAATTCGGGTCAAATATTTTTTGAGTAACTTTCACATATAGCAAACATAAAAATCATGTGTATGTTATAGATATATTTTGCATAATTGCGCTTATCAAACATAAATATGTATATTTCGCTATACATATAAAAAAAATAGTTGTATAATTCGTTATACATATACAAAAGAAAACAGTTGTATACAAAAGATCAATTGTACAATTTGTGCATGTATAAAACGAGAAAAAGAGAAAAAGACAAGAAAATTGGGCAGTGGAACGAAGATATATGTATTTGCACGTGTATATATAATTTTCTCTCGCTTTATACAAACAAAAACACAATTTATACATTTTGTTTCTGTTTGTATAAGCGAGAGAGGCGACGGTGGCGAGCGAGATGTAGGAGAGGGGAGGGGAACGAAAATATATGTATATATACAATTTTCTCTCGCTTTATACAAATAGAAACGCATTTTAAATATTTGTGTTTGTGTAAAAGCAAGATAGGCGAACGAGACTGCCACCAAACGAAAGTGGTGAGCGAGATTCCACCATGAAGAAAGACAAAAATAACAATAATTTGCTATAGGGTACAATTAAATCAAATCATATTTATAACATTTAATTTGAATTAATAATTTACTATTATATACAATTTTCTCATATTTTTTGCGCAAAGCATAACTATATACATGAATATTATTAACAAATATTTAAATTCATAATTTTAAAAGTATAATAATTTAATAATAAAGATACATAGAATCGTCTCATATTGTACTAACACCTAATTTACTGACACGTTTAAGATGGAGAAAATTTAAGTTGTCATTTTCATTATTACAAGGCCCCTCCACTTGCAAAAGCAAAAAAACAATAAAAATAAAAATAAAGAATGGTCAACTATCAAGTCAATGTGAAATTCTATTCCTAAGTTTAGATTATTACATACATCATCACCCTCAGAATTGTGACGAAACGAATAAAATTCCTCTATCGTTAATAAAAAATTTTAGATTCAAACTTTGAAATAAAAACAATCATGATAATAATCATTTTACTCTTTGATGGTATTTTTGCGTCTCAATTTTGGTTTAATCTGTCTCAAAGCACGTGTACCAGACAGGTATTTACGAGAATGACCTTAAAGGTGAATAATTTTAAATTTTGACCTCATATTTTTCATGGGTAGAATTTAACATTTTAATTTTTATTTTTGACCTTAAAGGTTTTCCTTTGAGCAAACGTAAATCAAAAGTTTAAAATTATTTATTTTCCAAGTTATTGAGAGTAATAGAGCGTAATATCTTGATTCTGCGGAGCAAAATTTTTTTAAATAGGAAGTCCTTTTAACACACTACCAAACAAATATATATAGTCCCACAACATTTACACAAACAAAACACTCAAACCAAAATCAAAGCACACAAAATATATTTTTCCTTATCATAAGCCAAAAAAAATGGTGAACACTAAGTTCATGATGAATGGACATGGTGGCCTTAACTCCATGGCGAGTTTTGGCCACCATGTCTTCACGGGTCGATGGTTCATGGTATTCGCGAACCTTTTAATCATGTCCATGGCTGGTGCAACCTACATGTTTGGTCTCTATAGTGATGAAATCAAATCATCGTTAGGGTATGATCAAACCACGTTAAATTTGTTAAGTTTTTTTAAAGACTTAGGTGGTAATGTTGGAATTATTTCGGGTTTAATCAACGAGGTAACTCCACCATGGGTTGTACTATTAATTGGTGCAATTATGAACTTTTTTGGGTATTTTATGATTTGGCTATGCGTCACAGGACATATAGCCAAACCGCGTATTTGGCAAATGTGTTTGTACATTTGCATTGGTGCAAATTCACAAACATTTGCTAATACTGGTGCGTTAGTAACTTGTGTTAAAAATTTCCCAGAAAGCAGGGGAAGTTTATTAGGGTTATTAAAAGGATTTGTTGGTTTAAGTGGTGCAATTATAACACAATTATACCATGCTTTTTATGGTAATAATGGCAAGTCATTGATTTTATTAATTGGTTGGCTTCCTAGTGTTGTGTCTTGTATTTTTCTACGAACGATTCGAATTTTAAGAGTTGTTAAACAAGCCAATGAGACCAAAATATTGTACAAATTTTTGTACATTTCACTTGGCCTAGCTTGTTTTATCATGTTAGTTATCATCATACAAAATAAGATCAATTTCGCGAGGTTTGAGTATGCAGGAAGTGCAGCCGTTGTGTTGATTTTGCTCTTTGCCCCGTTGATCATCGTGTTTCAAGAAGAAGTTAAGCTTTGGAACGCTAAGCAACAAGCCTTGGATGAGCCTCGATTGAAAGTTGTTTGTGAAAATCCGCCTTCAGTAGAGCTGACTCAACCCCAGAAGCTAGCTTTAAGTGAATCTGAGGAAAGTTTGACATCAGTTGACCTGAGTCAACGTCAGAAGTTAGCTTTAAGTGAATTTGAGGAAAAATTGTCATCAGTTGATTTGACTCAACCTCAGAAGCTAGCTCAGAAAGAATATGAGGAAAAGGAAACTTCTTGCTTTAGTAATGTGTTTAATCCACCACCTAGAGGGGAGGATTATACGATATTGCAAGCGCTTTTTAGCATAGACATGATCATCCTGTTCATCGCGACAACATTTGGTGTGGGAGGTACATTGACAGCTATCGATAACTTAGGTCAAATTGGAAAAGCCTTAGGTTATCCTGAGAAAAGTATCACAACATTTGTGTCACTAGTAAGCATTTGGAACTACCTAGGACGAGTTGTCTCAGGATTTGTATCTGAAATCTTTCTAAAAAAGTACAAATTCCCGCGCCCTATGATGCTCACATTAGTCCTCCTCCTCTCATGTTCGGGCCATCTCCTTATCGCGTTTGGTGTCCCTAACTCCCTCTACATCGCGTCTATACTAATGGGTTTCTGTTTCGGAGCTCAATGGCCTTTGATTTTCGCGATTATATCGGAGCTTTTCGGGTTGAAGTACTACTCAACATTGTACAATTTTGGTGGTGGTGCTAGCCCTGTTGGTGCATATTTGCTCAATGTTAGAGTAACTGGCCATTTGTATGATAAAGTGGCTAAAAAGCAAATGTTAGCAAAAGGGCTAAAAAGGGAAATTGGTCAAGATTTAACATGCATTGGAGTGGAGTGTTACAAAATGGCCTTTCTTATAATTACTGGGGCTACATTGTTAAGTTGTGCTATTTCATTAATTTTGGTTATTAGAACAAGGAAATTTTATAAAGGTGATATTTATAAGAAGTTTAGGGAACAAGCTAAACATGTAGGTAGTTCTTAATTAATTTTTATCACTAAGTATATATATATATACTGATAAAAAATAATTATGAGCAATTATTGAGTCATAGGAATTATATGTTGTATCATTTTCAGTAATAGACAAATATAATACTGAATAGTCACATGTTCTTGTTGTTGTTTTTTTCGTCTTTTATCGAAGACGGCTGAATTTTAAATTTACGAGTTCTAAATTTACGATTCTCTCATTAAAAGATAATAAGGAGTGTTTCTGTCTTCAATGAGTCTTACATGTAATGTAAGACATGAAATCGGACTAATACGAGCTTGAGATGAATATAAATATCAAAGTTTAAAATCCAAGAAAATCTTCACAAAGGGCATTTCACCGCTTGTGAAATCGTAAATTTTAATACGAGTGTTTAAATTTTAATATTATATATAAGAACTGATTATTTTTTTTATCTATATACCTAATATAACTATTTTAGGCAAGGGTATTTTGTTGACCCCTATTTAGTCTGCATATATATACACTACTATGCTTCACCTTTAAGTAGGTTTTACGTGACGTGAATAATTTATATATTATATATTTATTTATTATTTTTAATTTAAATGTTAAGTAAATAATTATAAAGATTAATTATTGTAAATTTTTCGATAAGAAAAGAACTTTATCATATATTACAATATAAGTTCAAATTAATTAAAATTTCAAAACGAATATCAAAATATCGAATAAAAAATTAAAAAAAGACAGACTTATTATGGCAAAAATAAAAATAGATTTTCTTGGGGCACCCACCATGATGTATAAACCTGTCCAAAAGATATGTATGATCACCAAAAAGATAATAATAGAGCAAAAATTGACAAAAAAAAAGACTTTATTTAGAAATTTTATTAATTTTATCCCTTCAATAATGTCAGTATCTGAGAAATGAAAAACAACCAATTCAATGCATGCTTTTATTTGTTGTGTGTAGCTTTCACTAATTTAACAAACAAACAAATGAATATGCAAGAAGAGTCTACCCATCTTTATGGTCAAATATAATTATTTTATTATTATTTTTAAAAAAAAAATATTTGCTTTCAAGACTGTTTAGTCGGACTTCAACGTGGTATCAGACATCAGATGAGAAACTTAAATAAGAAGACGGGAAATTTATATAAATATGTTATATAAGAAAATATTTGAGTTTCGTAGCAATATAATAACATTTTCTTTTCACTAGGACAGTTATAATACTTAAATATATACCACAGAAAACAATTTATGAAACACATATATACACGTTTTATTAATGAATACTATATTTATTACACAATTTAATACAGTTATATCAAACAAGCATACTATATTTTAAATATATTATTGCACTTATAATACATCAATATTGCAGGTATTTTTCACTTTTAATACATAGTGCATATTTATCATAATAAATAAATAAAATATCGCTAAAATAAGTAATTATTTATTTTTTTTCAAGAAGATTGTAAATGGGCTTTAGTTCCTGAGAAAGCCCATAGTTCAAAAGACAGCATTTTTTGGGCCTTGTAATATTTTCAGACATTATACCAAAGGCCTGCTCAACAGGCAAAGAGCACGAAAATCACAACGGAGATTTTCGTAAATAGCCATTATAATAAATTTATTTATGCTATATAACTATAGTTTGTATATTTAAAAGATGTATCTATAGTTTAAGATTCGTCATTTGTGTGATTTGAAGGGTTAGTTTATATAATTGAGTTATTTTTATATAAATTTGTTATAACGAATTTATACAAATACAAACATCTGAATTTTAAACAGTTATACAAATTTTAAATTATACAAACTCGAAACTCCAGTCCACGTAATTATCACTGAATATTGATCGATCGAATAGTAAATAACTAAAATTATAACTATAATAACTAATTAATTAATATATATATTTATTTAACCATGTACTTCTCCCAATCGCGAATACTCGATTTTGAGATCATCATTTTAAGTTATATTATAGTTGTTATTATAATTTTAAGAATTGAAATAGTATTTTTGTAGACATTATTTCAACCATCACAAATAGTGATGTATCAATGTCATGTCTACACTAGAGCATTACAGTATCTTTCAACTCTGTTTAGTCGTAATCAAGGTTGAATATATATATATATACATATATACATTGTCCAAAATGAGGTTACGAGAATGGGTAAATTTTAGCGAGGACGTTGAGTTTATAAGAAGGTGTGTATGTGATGTACTAATTTATGTTAAAAATTCACATTAACGAAATATATGAGTAATGTTATTTATACAAGCATTACATCTAAGTGATATTTTTAAAGTCGAGAAGGTCTAGGTTGATCCAAAGCAGACAAATATCACTAACAGATTAAACTATTACGTTTTTTTATTTTTTAAAGCTACGTATCAAGTTAAATTCAAATAAAAAATTAAAACGAACCAAGTACTCAAGGGTATGTTTGGTTTCAAATTTATAATCTACTCCTCACCTACCCACCCAACCTACGTACCCGATACTCGATCACACCTCATGCGCCCTACACCCTATCTCTATCCATCTTCGTAACATTTTACTAAATAACATATAGATATATTTAACTAAAACTTTCGATAAAAAATAATTTTTTTTACCAATTATACCCTTTAAAGTCTTACAAAGAAGAAAAAAATAGTCAAAGGAGATAGGACCCATGAAGATACAAAGTTCAAAAAAGGAGCTTCGAGGTTTGTATATTAGTGGACAGCATGTTGTATATTAGTCTTATGTTGGGCTCAAAAAGTCTTCGTGTATTGCACCCCCTTACACACTATATATAACGTTTTTTTTTGTTCTTTTATAGCTCTACTTTCGAGGATGTTGAAAATTAGCTTTACCACATTCAATTAAATATATCATCGTTTGCTGGTTGGTTAGAGTTACGTAACGTATTAGTCATATATATATATATACTTCTTTTGTTTGGTATTTTTTGTTACGTTACGCTTTTCGAAAGTTAATTTGATTAATTTTCAAAGTTAAATTAAATTACATTAATTAGATATTTTAAACCAAAAAAATTAGATATTCTAATACTATATGAAAAATACTATAAATTATAATTTTTTGCATATTAATATGATAAAAGATAATACATCTTAAAATTTTAGTTAAAATTTTTATGATTTAACGCTAAAAATAGAAATAATGATAAATAGTATCAGAAGGAGGGAATATATAATAAAAATTTTAGTAATGAATATTTGTTATGTTTCTATATATGGAAATTTGATTTCTCTGGATTTTTCTTGTTATTTGCATCTCATTGTTGTGATGTATTTAATCATTAGGAATGTTGGAGAATAGTTTTGATAAAGACGATATTTGACGTCTTGATCTATTTATAAATATTTAGGGAGCATATGTGATATTTCAAAATATTTCTTCGTGAGAGTATATTATATATTATATAGGTGTAAATTAGGGTTTAGAATCTAAAAATCTTAATAAAGATTGAATTTATCTTGTAAAGTTCGATAAAATTTTAATATTAACGTATTGTATTGATTTTATAGATTCTATCTAGTAATATGTATAATATATGAGAATTTTAATTTATATTAAATTTTAGTACTTGTTTCTTCTTCTCCAGGTCTTGTATAAACAAACCCTAACAGAAAACTGATATAGTACACGCCAAAATATTTTTTTTTCTTTGAAAAAGTAATTGTCATGATGATAGCTCCACGAGGCTAATTTGCGTAATTGCGCTCCGTAGCAATATAAATATGTATATACTTTCACTATACATATATAAAAATAAAGTTGTATAATTTAACATACATATACAAAAAAAAAATAGTTATATAATGCGCTATACATATATAAAATAAAGCAGTTGTATGCAAAAGATCGATCGTATTGTGTATGTATAAGTTAAACCAAGTAAAAGAGAAAAACAAAAGAAAACTGGTAGGAAAATATTTGTATTATATAATTATAAGTGTATAGGACGAAGATATATGTATTTGCGTGTGTATATAAATAATTTTCTCCCGCTTTATACAAACAGAAACATCATTTATACATTTCATTTCTGTTTGTATAAGCGAGAGAGTTAAGGGTGGTAAGCGAGATCGGTAAGAGGGGAATGAAAATATATGTGTATACACAATTTCATCTCGCTTTATGCACACACAAATATATTTTTGTTTTATAAAAGCGAGAGAGTCAAGCAAGATTCCACTAAGAAAAGAGGCGAAAATTACAATAATTTATTATAGAGTATAATTAAATCAAAGTATATTTACAACACTTAATTTGAATTAATAATTTGTATACCTTTTTTTCATATTTTATTTAGAATTTATAAAGCTAGAATTGCAAAACAGATTTGAAATCCAACTGCAAATAAATAACTTGTCATGGTCAAATTACACAAACAAGTCAAATTCCATGATAGGATTAATAATGTGGTCTAGTAACCAAATTTCTATCTAATTTTTTAAATTATTTTATGTGATTTAATTTAAATGATATACAATTTTTTTTTAATTATATTCCAAAAAGAACGATATTTATTTTACTTTAAAATATTTTTAATTTTTATTTCTAACTTGTTCAAAGATTATAGCCATAGAAGAGAGTGATAAATAATTCATGATAAGACAAAATAAAGGGTCCAATGATAGTTAAATTTTGCTAGAAATTAAAGTTGTTTGGTTACTTTATAATGTTTGATAGGAAAAGAATATACCTCTCCTCTCAAGCTTGAAAATGTATATGTAATTAATATAC
>NC_028645.1:1888452-1932296 GCF_001406875.1 Solanum pennellii
TATATATATATATAAAATTTAGATTTAATTAATCTAAAATTGGATATTTAAAGTATAATTACCTTTTCTTAAGATGACAACATCATTGGTTGAGAATGCAACTTTATTTGCCGAAACCCTAGGTGAAGTTAGAAATTAAAATTTATGATTTAAGGTTTTCATATTTTAATATACTGAGTTATTGAGTAATAATTCATACATATCAAATAATTATTTTTGCAAAACAAATAAAATTTGAATCAAAATTAGTAAATTTAATCGGATTCACTTCCTACACTCAAGCTCCTTCCTTGATAGAAGGTTTAATCGAACTCGACATTTTTGAGATAGTTCAACTATTTATAAAAATATATTGAATATACTATTAAAAAACTTTAAAATCAAAATTTTTTAAATTTAAATTTTGAATTCGATCATAGTAATACCAAAAAGAAGGAGAAGTTATTAGGGAGGTTAATATTTAAAAAATGTCATGTGTAAGGTCGAGTAATTTTAAAAATAATTACTGTTATAGTGCTAGGGTGCTAGTCATAATTTGATAACAATCAATTTGTTTTTTTGAGACAGTAAAAGACCCTATTAACTTTATTTAAAAGAATTAGTAAAAAAAAGGAAAAAGGTATATATGTAGCCAAAAATTAGGGTAACTTTTCAGTTTTAACCTAAAAACTGAGCAAATTACGGTTCTAAAGGCTTAAAAAAAAGAAGGTTCTTTTTGCAAAGTGTTAGATTGTATCAATAACAGTAAAACTTACTCGCATCGAGTGTTTATATCAAGTTAATATATAAATGTGTTTGAATTTATAGTTTATTTTTTTAATCATAATTAATTTACATGTGTTTTACTTCATTGAATCACGTAATAATGAAAATTTCATTGACTTTGTGTAAACATATTTGATATGAGTAAGTTCATAATGACCTTTGAGAATGAGCTCTAGCTATGATGAAAATATTTTTTTATCTGTCTCAATTTATGCGACGTAATTTAATTTAGCATAAATTTAAAATTATATTTTCAGCTTAAAATAAATTATAGATACTATAAATCATTTCAAAATGGATTGATCATTAAAACACTTTGATCTTGCTCCATAAACAAACCTTCAAGATTAAAAATAATAAAAAAATATTCATAGGCTAAATTTGTTATTCTTCAAGTTTTGTTCATGAAGCAAACTTACAAATTCATGGCTATCCATTTTTTAAATTATTTTGGTAAATCATCCCATTTTTAATAATATATTTTAGAAATATCAAGATATTTTAAATTGTACAAGTAACACCTTAGAATTTAAAGCTTTATCATATTAATATTATTCTTTAATTATATTATATAAAAAAAATTCCAAAAATTGACTATAAGAAGTGAATTTTACCCTTCTTTTTTTTTTCTTCCAAAATATATAAAATAATATAAGAAGTGAATTTTACCCTTTTTTTTTCTTCCAAAATATATATAATAATATAAGAAGTGAATTTTACCCTTCTTTTTTTTTTCTTCCAAAATATATATAATTATATAAGAAGTGAATTTTACCCTTCCATGATACCATAAAGTTATTCAAAATTGTCTCCAATTCCTAGAGAGGATGTGACAAGTATAATTATTACTATTATTATAACAAAAAATAATAATAATGTTATTAAAGACATAAGTCAGTTATACATGGCCCTCAAATTAGGAATTGAGTGGTCCATTATAATATAAATAATTTTTTTATTTCCCCAATATCCAAACCAGTTTTATTGACAATAAAGTATGAAAATTTCATGTAAAAGAAGGTTGAGACTATACTTTTTCATCCTTTTTTATCTTCTAAGTACTCTTTTTATTGGATTGGCCTTGATGGGGGTGGTAGGAGGAGGGGGGAGTTGATTCCGGGACGTTGAGTTGAGATATTTTAAATGATATGAGATGATTTGAATAAAATCGTAATATTACATTATGTTAAGAGTATATTTGATCTGAACTAGTTCAACGATTAATATCGAGTTGCTAGTTTTTTTAAAAGAATAATTCTATACAGATGACACAGAATGATCAAGTAAATACAAAATGTAGTGATATTCAAAGCATCACACGTTTACGTAGAGTTTCAAAAAATAAATCACACGATAAAAGTAATAAAACATAGACAATCTAGCTTTCATGACACAAATAGAATCGACGATTCAAACACATGACATAAATCATACAAATACAAATATAATATAGACAGTCTATCCTAACACAAACATCATTAATTACTTCCACTTCTTAAATAGTAACTTGTACATACATCATACACGAAAACAACTTTATCGTTAATCGAAAAAGAAAGAAAACCCTCTATTTTCTTTTTCCACTATTAAATCATGAGTGAATCCAGGGTAAGAGATTCTCTTAAACAATGACACTATAAAATCATGTTAGAAAGTAGTAGAAAAATACATATAACATCACTTGTTTATCTTTTTCCACAGTCTACACAATACCACACTTCCACAATGCAGCTAACTCACTAACCCTAAAAACACAAAAAAAGAAAAAAAAAACTCAAATATTATTGTAGAAAATATGTTTCAAATAAGCTACATTGTGGTTTTCTTGATTTTAACTTCATTTTTTCCTTTAGGTTTTGGGATTTTCTTGAATGTTACTACTCTTCCTGGTCAACATCCTGATCCTGAATCTGTTGCTCTTGAAGTTAATAGGTAACAAAAACACAATTTTTTATTTTTATTTTATGATTTTAACCTTGTTTTGTGTCTTTAATTCTATGTTGTATATTGGTTATTTTATCTATTTTCCACAATGTGGGGTGGTAGGGATGAAGGAAGTGATAACTTAATTAATAGACGTAGAATGGTACTCGTGAAACTTGTTTTTTTGTATTTCCGTTTAGGTACTCATTTAATATTTTTTATAAGAATTTATTTTCTAAGTAGAAAAAATTAAATACATTTTCCTTCGTAGCGAACATACTTAAAAGACATGTTTAGGTTTTCTTTATTGATATGAAGCGTGATAATACGATATGATGACAATATTATAGTTATTATTTATCTAGAAAGAAGCTTCCTTCTTTTATGAATTTACAATGTGAATACTGAATAACAGGCGGAGAATTTTTTTTAGAAAAACTTTAGGTTAATAGTACCAAATTTCATTTATTTTTTTCTTGTTTTATGTCTTTCTCTGTTTTCTGAGTGCTCCTCTGTTCTTTTCCATTATGTGGGACTGCCCACTAGGTAGGATGGATACGAGGTTTCGAGTACGAGTTTTGAGTATAAGAACATTTTTCTTGTTTAATGATAGTAAAAAGTCGAGTTAATCCTGATTTTAATATAGATATTAGACACTGGTGAAAAAACAAAACAATATAAAGGTTAATAATTCCACATTTTGTTCTTTTTCATTTATTTTTTCTTAAGAATGAGGTGTTAATTACCATTTTACCCTCTACATTCAAGATTTTTTTGTAAATAATGAGCAATTTTTTTTTTCCCTTTTGATTAGTTTAGTGTTTGATTTCCTTTTATTTTTTTATTTTTTTATTGGCTTTTATGAGCTTTAATTAACTTTTTAAAGTGTTCTAGATGTAGGTAGATATGAATATTTATTGGTTGCTTATTTTTCTCTTTTTTTTTTTAAAAAAAAAATAAAATAAAATAAAATCATAGCTTTCTCCTTTTATGAATATCTACTTGTAGGCCCTCAAATCACTTTAATTAGTGGAATTTTAATTTTTTTAGCCATAGATAGATATCCATGTAGCCTCTCTTTTTTGTTTTTTTTAACTTGTTTAAATGTTCCATAACTCTTTACCATGTTTGAACAAACATATATAAAGCTAGAAGAAAACAATTTGTTCATTTACATCATTGACAACATAACATTTCTTTTATTCTTTTTCTTATAAGGTGCAATTTTCTTATATACAATGATATCATATAGAAAAAGAAAGAAAGCATATTGTTAATCTAATCTCTCGTATCTTTCATATTATCAATGTGTAAAAAGTTAAAAATCCATTCGCCCCTAGGGATTTGGTCTAGTGACAATAGTGGATTGTGCAAGAAGTTCATCCCTAGTTGAATAAACTTATTATTCAAATGAATTTCGAATCGTACATTATTATCTGTTATAGTATCTCGATTATAAATTAACAAGAACTTATTGTAGGAAAGTGAATGCATCACTCTCAATTTTCCAATCAAGAAGAAAAATGTTGTCGTACACACAATCCTCTTGTCAAACGGGTAACCCTATCGATGATTGTTGGCGATGTGACCATAGTTGGCAATTAAATCGCCAAAGACTAGCCGATTGTGCCATCGGGTTCGGTCAATACGCCCTCGGTGGCAAAGGCGGTCGTTACTACGTGGTCACGTCATCCTCGGACCCGGACCCCGTGAACCCGCCACCTGGCACTCTCCGATACGGGGTCATCCAAGAGGAACCATTGTGGATAGTTTTCTCAGCTAGTATGGAGATTAAACTCTCGGAAGAGCTCATATTCAACTCGCACAAAACCCTAGATGGGCGCGGGGTCAACGTGCACGTAACCGGAGGGGGGTGTATAACGTTACAATATATCTCCAACGTTATAATCCACAACATACACGTACATCATTGTTACGAATCGGGCGATACGAACGTACGTTCGAGCCCTACACATTTCGGATACCGAGGCAAGTCGGACGGGGACGGGATCTCGATTTTCGGGTCCCGAGACATATGGATAGACCATTGTTCATTGTCCAATTGTAAAGATGGATTAATTGATGTAGTTATGGGGTCAACGGGTATAACAATATCAAATAATCATTTTTCACATCATAATGAGGTAATGTTATTGGGACATAATGATGATTATTTGCCAGATTCAGGTATGCAAGTCACAATATCATTTAATCATTTTGGTAAAAAATTAATTCAAAGAATGCCAAGGTGTAGAAGAGGATATATTCATGTTGTCAATAATGATTTTACAAGATGGGAAATGTATGCAATTGGTGGAAGTGGAAATCCTACAATCAACAGCCAAGGGAATAGATATATTGCACCCTTTGACCCTTTTGCTAAAGAGGTACACTTTTTCTCCGTTCCCGTTTATTTTTTCTAGTCGATATATACTGATTATACATATGTTATACGTATATTGTATACAACAGTTGATTGAACGACTATCTAGATTAATTATTTGATACATAACATTAATAATATTAGGTTTGACATAGTATTTGTCCTTTTTTTCTTTCTTTCTATTTTTTCATGCAATAAAATAAGATAAACATGTCTTTAATTAAAGAAGAGTAATAATTAGGAAAAGAATTTTAAGTTTGGGTGTATTTGGATTAAAGTTATGAGCTTACATTATTTGAAAATTTCTAAATATTTTGTTTTATCTTTTCTACTTTAGGTCCCCATGCTTTCCATTCTTTTTAGTCATGTCTAATATATTTTTATGCCAATATAAAATATAAAGAAAACAACTAATACTTTTTGTTTTTAATTCATCTTATTTTATATATTATTAGCTTGAGATTATTTGCTCATTTTTTTTCAAAATGTCAATAGATACATATTAAATTTTTAAAAAATATTAAATATAAAAAATTTAACATGCATGCGTTCGATATAATTTCAAAAAGGTTAAAGCAAGATAAACTTAAAATAAAATTCATATAGACTAGTCAAATTTTGTGCTTTAAATTGCATTCGATGCCCAATAATGTGAGATGTGATGTGTGTGGGGATCACTACATGAAGTGGTGGAGCCACGTTCAATAGAATTTAATAATTTTATCTTAAATTATATATTTATATTATAAAAATTATTTAATATTTATAAATAATTTATTTAGAGCTCGATAAATAAAATAAAAAGTATGATTCGTAATTCTCTTGACTCCATCTCTGACTAACGACAAATATTAGTGAACCAATCACACCTTATTCTAAAAGGTGTCAACTAACATCCAAATCAGTATTACTTGACGTGTTTTATTAAAATTTCTGATTCCGTCACTGATCGATTATAATAGGTAACAAAAAGAGTGGATACTGATGAAGGAAAATGGAGAAATTGGAATTGGAGAAGTGAAGGGGATGTAATGGCAAATGGAGCATACTTTGTGGCCTCTGGTGAAGAAGTTGAAATTAAATATGAAAAAGCTTATAGTGTGGAGCCAAAATCTGCTGATTTTATTGACCAAATTACTTTAAATGCTGGTGTTCTTATTCACAGGTTAACTCCTTTTACTTTTCACTTTTTTTTTTACTTTTTCTATCACACTTTATGTTAACCCTAATTAGAGTAATCAACACCTTAATAGTCCCCTCTTATGACTTTTGTGACAAATAATTATTAGTAATAATGTTACTAGTTGTAGTAGTAATAATTTAGGGTACTTTTATAATTTCTTAGTGACACAACAATTATGTCTAAGAAAATTTAAATTTTCAAAAAATCCAAATGGAATATGTTTTTCACTAGTAACATTAAAAGAAATATTTTAGTTATATATATCGTTGGTAAAATATATTAATAAAATATTTAAAATATATTTATATATAAGCATCGTGTAATTACGAATGAGATTGAAAATTATCTGCTATAACAAATAAAAATAAGATGAAAAGGGGTTTAATTCAGCCCCTTTTATATATATATAAAAAAATTGTTGCACAAATAGATCAAATTAGTTATTCTTATTTGGGAAAATGCATAAGTACCCCCGAACTATACTCGAAATTTCAGAGACACATTTATACTATACTAAAGTTCTATTACCCCTCGAACTTATTTTATAAATAATTTTCTATTTCTTTTTGGTTTACGTGGCACTATCTTGTGGGCTCAGCGTGTGTTGACAATTTTTTCAATTATATTACCACGTAGACCGAAAAAGGATAGAAAGTTATTTATAAAATAAATTCGAGTAAAATACAAGTATGTCTCTGAAATTTCGGACATAGATTGAAGAGGTACTTGTGCATTTTGCTTTCTTTGTTGGTTTTATTAAACCAAATAATTTCCTTTTTCTTTAGGTATGTAACTAGGTGGTTCATCGATGACATGTTCAAATTCTAAATATGACGGTTTAACAATTATTTTTTAAATCCCCTTATATGATCTTTTAGTAAATGAGTACGATTCAAATTTAAATTAGTCGGATCAGTCAATATAATATTTTTTTTATTACTATAGTTCTTAGTTTGAGTTAACTAAAATGGATTTTTTTTTTTGACAATGAGCAGGGGTAGCAACAGTGGAAAATGGACGGCTACCACCAACAATGACACCGAATCCGCCGGAGACGACGGTGGAGGGGAAGATCTCGTGGCGATTTCCGGTGACTCCGACGACGATTATGGTGGTGATGAAGAGTCTAGAAGCTCAACAATTTACTCTAATTTCTCCTTGCTATTTAATTTGCTAATGGCATTGTTAGCCTTATTGTAGTCCTAAAAAAAAATTAAAGACATTTTTAGAAAAAAGGAAAACAAATTGTCCTTTTTTTTTTTGACAAATTAATGTGTTTTTAAGTACTTAATTTAATCTGTGGTGGCATAATTGTCGCCCTAAACTCTTTAATCAAGAAAATTTTACAAGATTATTCATTTTTAAATGATGATTAGCGGTGTGAATTGAACATTATATGGATTGAATCAAGACAGATTAAATAATAAGGGGTTGTCATTATTTATTTAATTTGTAGACCTCTTATCAAGTTATAATTTTATTCGAGTTATCTAATTAAAGATCGAGGAGTATATATTGTAGGTGATATTTTATATATTCATTAATTTAGATTCAATTATTTATTTATGGTGTTTTCATTCTCTGATTTTAAATTAAGAATATATATGTAGTAATATAGAATTTTACATGTTTTATATGTCAACTAAGAAGTAATCAGATGGTTCCTAAATAGAAAGTGAAGATTTATTATAGTCCAATTTTTTTCTTTTTGCTGGCTCTTGAGAACATTTTCGCGATAAATAATTCAGAATCAGAATAGGAATAAGAATTTATTTCTATGAAGTATAAGAGTTTTACGAGATCAAGTGTCTTGAATTAATGGAAAATTAAAGATTTTATTTTTTCATAATTACATCGATAATATTATTAAAAAATAAAAAAATAAAATTGTTCATAACGATTAAAAAGTGTTTATTAATTTATTAGGAGACAAATTGAACTAAATAGATGATGTTATTCTTTCTCTAATTATTTTGTTTGTCACACTCCAACATCCAATTAACTTATTTATTATTTTATTTTAGGAATAATTAATAACTTGTTGATGACTAATGATTAATGACATGATAAAAAAAAAATTTCACTTTATATCCAAATTGTCTAACTTGTTTGCTAAATATATTGAGATGGATAAAGAAAGAAGATTATCCACTTTTTTTTAAAGGAGGGATTTGATTTTAAATCATTATCCAATGGATTAAATTAAGTTTAATTTTAAATGATATTATTATCATCCCATTTTTACTTATTTTTGGGATGACATTATTTTTCAATTGGTGGTAATTGTATACTTTAACCTACTTGATGACCTATGGCTATGAAGGGATATTAAATAAAATGGGATAATACACGAGTACCCCCTTAATCTATGCCCGAAATCACAGAGATACACTTATACTATACTAAGGTCTTATTACCTCCCTGAGCTTATTTTATAAGTAATTTTCTAACCCTTTTCGGCCTACGTAACACTAACTGATGAGATTCCCCCTCCCCCCCCCTGCCCCACTTTAAGGTTTTATAATAATAATAATACTAATAAGTAAAAATTATTATGGGATTTAAAGAAATTTTTATAATTTAAAAAAAAAATAGGAATAAAATGTAATTAGTTGAATTTGTATAAAATATACTAATAAAAATGTATTAATACACGTGAAAATGATAAAAAATAATGAATTCAATATTCATGACTTCAAAATATCCAAATAAACACTGTTAGTAATAAAAGTACGATGAACATGATAAATTTTACGTCGAATAAAGTTTGTCAAATAAATTCAAGAAAATCAACTTAAATTTAATAAATTAATAACTAGATTAACTCAAGTATATTTGCATCTTTAGTCCCTCAAAGTTCTTTTTTTTTTCCTTCAAAATGAAGAAATTACAGTAATTCACACACTTGTCTACACAATTCAAACTCTTTTTAATTTCTTAATTTAATAATTATTCCCAAATAGAAGATGATGAAATATTATCCCATGTGCTACTAATATTTTGATCTTGATAAAAAGAATTACAAGAACATAGGTTTAATATTGTACAAAAGTACATGTGATGTTCCATTTGACTTTGTTCATATGACCAACTTGGTATCATCCAATCCAACAATCTTGAGGATTCATCATCAACTTTTCCAAATGATGATTTTGGTTCTGAATTATTACTTGTAATATTGCTTCCAAAACATTCTGTAACACAAAATAAAACGATTTCGATAATCAGATCATTTAAAAGATAACTGTGTAATAACTATTGATTTGATAATTTATAGAGCATTAAAGTGTAACTGATATAGCTGTTGTCATGTAATTAAGGTCATGGTTCAAACTGTGAATACACTTCTTTCTTAAACGTAGGGCAAGACTGCGTACAATACACCCTTATGTTCCGCTTCTTCCTCAGATACCGCCCATAGGGGAAGTTTTGTACACCGAACTTCCTTTAATGGTAAAGTACAATTCATGTACTTATATAGTGATTTTTTTTATATATAAAAAAAATAAACAATCTAGTGCACAAAGTACCATGTGTTTGTGGAAGTACAGAAGAAAGACTTCACAAGAAGATTTAATGTAGACAATATATCTTATAACGAACATCAATAACTAATTTCACGATTCAAACTTATGAGTTACAGATAATACAAAGAAGTGAATAATGTGAGAAATCAAGGAGAAGGTTGGATCGAACCTTGTTCGCAAATAAGTGTTTTCTTTCTCAAATGACTTCTCCAATAATTTTTTATTTCATTATCAGTTCTTCCCGGCAATTGTTTAGCAATCTTTGACCACCTGTTTAAATTAAGTTAGAAAACTAAATTCAATTAGCGAAGTGAAATAAATATTTATTTATTTATTGAAAAACATAAAGTTAAACTAAGGAGATTAATTAATTAATTACTTGTTTCCCAATTGTTTTTGAAGTTTAATAATTAAATGTTCTTCATCTTGAGTGATATGGCCATGTTTTAAGTTAGGTCTAAGATAGTTCATCCATCTCAATCTGCAGCTCTTTCCACTCCTTCTCAGCCCTGCATGGAATCGAATTTCGAACACCATTAAAATATGTATATCGATTAGAAAAAATAAATAATGAATTCAACGAGCTATTTATGTAATGATCCCTCGAATAGAAGAATTTGATGCTATCCTACTATTGATATTAATGTCCCTTTGGGCCTAGCTAGGCCCACATGATGACTTTAATTAAAGTGTATCACTAAGGTCTAAGGGGGTTGATGACTTATTTATGCACCTAATATGTCACATACTTATTTTATCGATATGAAATTTGCCTAGATTTGTATACATTCTATCAGTTTGAAGTACTAATTATTACCTGAAGCTTTTGCTAAGGCATCCCAACGACGTTCACCTAAAATGGCGATAACATATGCTAGTCTCTCGTCTTCCTCATCGAGCCAAGGCCCTTTTCGTAATTTCTCTTCTTCCATAGTTACAAGTTGCATTGTGAAATCCATGTATATATGATGTATATTTGTTCTATGATTGCAGCAATTTGAGAAAGTGACACTCTTTATATAGTAGTACTCATAAAAATAGCAAAATTTTATTAGAGAAATTAATTACCTAGCAAAAGTAGGTGGATAATGTACACTAGCTAGTTTGTGGAAACACCACCATTGGCTTTAGATATTTTAGGTCATCAAAAAAGATTTTTCAATTTTCATTTAATATTATACCTAGTCGACGACTAATTAGAAATATTCTTTATACCTTATAAAAGTAAGAGCAAGCCTCGTGTATATCTTACCAGCTTGTAAATTACATTGAGTATATTGTATTTATACCCAAGACATTGTATATATTAATTAAACCATATGTATCTCCAACTATTTAATTATAAACTATAATATTTAAACGTTAAATTCTGAACCTACCTCAAGTTCACCTTTTTTGCATCACTAGTTTTGGTATAGTATCCAAAGGTTGCATTGTCTGTTATACAATTCCTTAATACCATAAAAGTTTGTCTTGGTTTCATTATAATAATGTCAAACTTGAACTTTGAATATGCATGAGGTCACATATAGAAAAAAAAAAAAAAGAAGGATAAACATTACATAATGCTTTGTGGTGCATATCAAAAATCCAAAACATATATCTGCCCAAATCTTTGCTTAATTAAAGAATTATTATGTGAGGGCTTCTCAAATCCTTTTAAGTTTTTTTTACTAATTAGCAAAGTTAACACATGGACAAATTGAAATTTAGCACTGTTGTATCAACTATAATCTTGTTCCCTATATCAAAGAATAGACCATAAGTTCACATTCAAAAGATCATCAATTCATGGTATAGCAAGTATTTTTCTCATCCTTGAGATATCAGATTTGCACCCTATGTAGAAAGTCGCCTCTATTAGAAAGCGTTTTACCCCCGATATAGAACTTCCAGCACAAAAAATTGATATTGGAACAAAGGGGGTCGTAGTGACCAGGACAAAACTTATACCAACAAAAAACACAGGACCATGAGATAGGGGTAGTACGTACACAAATCTTACCCCTATCTAAATCTTACCCCTATCTCATGCAGTTAGAGAGACTATTTCTAATAGACCCTCGTCAACGATATATCTCATCTACATCCTCTGAAGATCATAAAGGAGGTTCTCTTATATAACACTTTCAAGAACTGCCAAAAACCATACAAGCTATACAAACATAAAAGAGAAACAAAAACCAAAATACTTCTTTCAAGAGAAGGAACAAAAGAAAAATGCCCAGAATAAAAAGCCTGGAGAAGTCCTCTATTCTTCGGCTTTTGCTCTCCCACTCCTGATTTAGTGTAAATTAACTGTATAAATAACATAATTTCTTGCTCCATCGAGTTCATTGCAGGAAAACAAGTTTCTCCTGACGAAAAATATAGAACAAATTACAACATCATACTTCCACAAACCATTCTTGAGCTGCAGCACACGACTAGTGATTATCGAAATACATACTTGAATTACACCCTGCTGCAATGCCTGTCATCCTCTTCAACGATCCGGCATATTGAAAACAGAAGAACAAAAAAAGGAGAAAATTGAATACCACTATAACAGAAGAACATGGTTGATTTGGTGTGTCTAATCCTGCATTTGACATATCAGGAATAACGATCGTGTACTTTACCCTCCTTGTCCAGCAGCAGCTGCTAATCTCTGCCATCTTAACTCTCGCTGCTTTTCCAGGCCAGACGCCCGAGCTGCTTTCTCGGTATATTGTTTCTGACAATCTTCAAACAAATCAGCATCCATTTCAAGGAACATTTTGCGGACATTTACAGTCAGCCCATGGACAGCCTGATTCCAATGACTCCTTATATTTTTTTCCAGAGCCTCAAAAATTATTGGTAAAATAACATTCCGATTCTGGGCAATCAGACTCACAACGTGCTCATTATTCCATAAAAATAAGGCTCGTTCTGCAACCTGAAAAATATAAAGTTACTTCAAAGATGCCTTTTTATAGTCCTGGATCCTCCTTAGATGAGATTAAGAAGTACTGAAATAACCTGGGCCACTTAAAACTTCTTTTTAATGTTCTTCGAACAGAAAATAACATCAGACATGTTCATTACTCTGCAACATTTTACTCTCTCCATTTTAGATAATATGACATTGTTTGACTATACACGGAGATTAAGAAAGAAATAAGCTTTTACAAATTATGGTTTAAACATGCCATTAAGGATATGATGGGATGTCTAAAGTTGAACTCTTTCCAAATATGAAAATCTGTCGTTCTTTTTTGGGATTGACTTATAAGAATATAGTGCTGCATAAAATAGAACAATGGAGTACCATAAATAAGCAACATGACCAATGAACAACACTAAACACAAAAAGGACAATACCCAAAAGGCCTATCCTCGAAAGGAAACAAGGAGGTATGAGAGGTGAAATTGCAGGGACAGAGTCTGTTTGAGAGTTTTGGTCTCAGCCACTGAGGTCAAGGAATGCAAATCTTTTCAGGTACACAAACTCCAACCCTGTCCCTAATGTATGTTTTAATCATGGAGATTCTTAAAAAATAGAAGTTAATTATAGATTGAAGCCTAATGTATGCTTTCTAATCAATTATGAGTAATGGTAGGCTCTTTGAAGCTGATGTAGTTTCTAATGATATGATAGATAGAGGAGTTGAGCCAAATGGACATATGCTAATAGATGAACATGTAAGAGGAATAATGATCCATGTTTTTTAAATGTTTCAATTAGGAGCACCCAAGGTGTGACCTACCTAGTGGTCAGTGAAGTGGTTTGAAAACTATGAGGCTCTCAAATTTAGATCCTAGTTGACGCAAAAACACTTGGTGATTTCTTTCCATTTATCCAAGCCTTGGTGGATAAAGTTACCCAATACCTATTTTGGTTGGAGCAGGTAAATCATAGAAATAGTCAAGGTGCGACAAGCTGGCTAGACACCACGTTCTTTTTTTTTTTTTAAAAAAAAGGACCTCCATTAGGATGATTTTTATAAATCACTTGCTCTTTTGTATGTTATGGAGTAGCTAGTCACTACTCCATCTAGAAAGCTCTTTTAAATAGCATAAGCTTATTACTAGATAAGAATCCTTTCAATGGACTTGAAACAAGGGAGGATATGCTATGATGGACAGGAAACAATAGAGGAGTATACAAAGTCAATAGAGCTTATAAGCTATGGATTAGACAAACCAACAAACCACAAATTGTCATGGAAACAAATATGGAAAAGCAGAATACCCCATAAAGTATCTTGCTTTGTCTGGTTGTTGGCCAAAGAAGCAGCTATTTCTCAAGACAATATCATAAAGAGGGATAACCTAATGCTCTAGATGCTTTCTTTATGGGGAGACTTTAGAGACTGTTAACAATCTGTTGCTACACTGCAAGTACACTCAACAATTATGGAGAATCTTTTTGAGACTCAAAGGCATCTCTTAGACTATGCCTAGGAAAGTTGCAGAGGTTTTAAAGAGTTGGGAGGAAGCAGGAGTACTGGCAAAAGACAGATACAGATGGAGAATTACCCCTGCTGCAATATGGTGGGCAAATATGGAAAGAGAAGAATTCTAGGTGTTTGAGAGCATAGAGAAGTGTGCAGAAAGTGAAGCTCAACTGCATTTTGCTATTATGTTTTTGGTGTAATCAGTTATACTCAGATGATATTGTCTCAATAATTGATGTTTTAGAATCAAATTAGCTATAGAGCAACAAGAATTGGGGCCACTTATATATAAGGTTTCAGTACAACCCACGTACTGTTTTATGATATAATAACAAGTTACCAAGTTCAAAAAAAAAAAATTCTTCCTCTTTCTGGCCATGAACTGATATGGAACTCTGCTTCATATAAAGGCTAAAGTAGCAAATTTTCATTGGTTGGTAACTTGTGAAGCTGGTGCAGCCCAGCATAGTGAAGAGGGATGGTTATCTGCACTTAAGCCCTAAATCTAGGTGAAAAACACACGGAGCATTTTGCCTCACCTAATCGGAGCTTTAGTGCAGTCACAAAAGTGATGTGGTCTACACTTCATTGCAAATAGGCACCGTTCTAAGAAGTTGACACTAAACAACAAAAAATTCACACAAATTGTACTATTTGAATTTTATTTTTTTACTTGTTTGATGACCCTGGTGTCCGGGCCAGCTTTCGCGCACCTTCGACTATTTGAATTTGTTTGTCAGCCCATATAATTGCTTTTTTTCACTTAATTGTACTTTTTAAATTCATTTGTCCATATAATTGTTATTTATGGTCATAATTATTGTTCTTAAGTTTCCTTTTATATATATATATATTTTTCTTCATTTGTGCCTTCCATTATTAAAATCTAAACCCCACAATTTATTTGCACTCGGTTTAAAGCTTCAACAGACCTCATTGCTTTTTTGCATCTTTCACTTCTGATAACATTGCACCTAAATGAGAATATGAGGGGGAAAAAGGGGGAAGGAAACACTTTCTGGCATCTTACCAACCAAAGACTGAAAGTAGAGTCCAGAAATGTTCTATTTTTCCGAAGTTAATATAGTTTAAGTGCAAATTACTCAACAATCCTTTTTTTATATTAGTACACAAGCAGTATACAGAAGTAGAGAATCCAGACAAAAGCATGATTCAACAAATAGTTCCAATCATCTGCACACCCACCAAGTAATTAAAATATATATATAAAAAAAAAGGTGTCATAAAGAAGTTACTATCTACATTCACTAAATTAACAACCAAGGAATCAGGTAATGGTGGCAATTAATGGCTTTGAAGTTTCTCCTAACCTGAAAATGCGGGCTGTTAAGGCAACGAGCAACCTGACGAAAAAGAGGAACCATGCAGCGCTGAAATTCAGCAGCTTGTGTGGCTTCCAGAACTTCTTCAAGTTCCCCAAGAAAGAGAACTTCCTTTTGGCAATTAGTGACAGGCCAGTATTTCAACAAACCCCTTATAACTGTATCACACAACTTGTAATCCTTCTCCACAAACTGGACAATACAATACGACAATTGCTGATGATACATTGCAATTGGTTTTGGCTTGTGGAGCGGTATGAGAGCTCGAACAAGGAAAAGCTTATGTTCCTCTTTCATTGGCAACGCGAAACCATTTATAATACTCCCTAAGATCTCCAAAAGTTCACCTATTCCACTGTGCCTCTCAGTCTCATATATAAACCTATAAAAGATATTATTAATTGCCTTCCTGATAAATGGCCTATGCACCATAAATTTCCCATATATCCGGTGAAGAATCGTTTTCAAATACTCTCTCTCCCTTGGGTCCTCGGACTCAAATGAATCCAATAACTTCAACACAAATGAATGATCAATAAACCTTTTGGCCACCTTTGTATCAGTATCTGCTGAAACTATATATCTCAATAACAACTCATATACCAACTGTAAATGCGGCCAAGACGCCTCGAGATACTGTTCTTCCTCTTCAGGTTCCACATTTTCCGACCCAGTATTCTCATGAGACGCCGGAGGCAAGCACCGGAATATATTAACAGATATCATTTTCAACATTTCTTCCTGATTAATTTCACTGATTTTCAAAGAACTAGATTGAACGCAATCCACAAGTTCGGCTAGTGTTTGTCGTTTGATCTCTTTTTCCCTAACCATTTTCATAGTATCATTGAAATCAAATTGGTAGCAACAAACCTGAAGTTTCCTTAAGAACAAACTCTGCCGTTCAGCCATTGGCACGTCCTTCAACAGTGGAAGTGCCTCCATTGTTCCCGGCGCCGGAACTGCTGCTGACATCACTGTCTGCTGCTGCGTCGAATTATTCATCACTCCAACACCAGCACCAGCACCTCTAGAAGCATGATTCACTACCACATTGGATGTTGAAACCGACCCGGAACTCCGATTACCTGAAGCAGCAACCACGAAATCCGAAGGATCCGATTTCGGCACCTTTTTCTGCCCTCGCTTAATAATTTTATTCAACATTCTTCTCTTTTTCTCTCCTCCAATCAATACAAAATCAAAAAAAAAAACAAAAACCTAACCCTAAATTCTTACGCTTATTAGCATTTATCAAACATTAAAAACCAAAACATATCCTCCTCCTTATGTACAAAAATTAAAATTGAGATCAACAATAATTACGAACACTTGATTCTCGCAATGTGTCAATTTTCAAATGCGGATCTATTCAACGAATCGTAGAGAGAACAGAAACTGAACATGTATATAAGAGGGATGATCCATGATTTCCCGGCAGGGAGGACGGTGATCGGAAATCGATTTCCCGGCGATCAATCGGAGAAAATGGAGGGAGAGATATGTAAATAGAGAGAATCAAGAGATATGGCAAAATAGAAAATAGCAGTAGTGAGAGAGAGGAGGGAAGAGAGAGAAAGTGACCAAAGTGGGGATAATTTAAAATAGAGGGACTGTTAATGAAAAAAAAAAGTTTTATTTCATTTTATTCCTTTTTTTTTTGCATAATTTTTTTTGAAAAAATAAATCCCATCAAAAGTTTTATTGATTCTAAAATTGGAAAAAATAACTATAATAATCACCACTAAGGGTTGTGTTTAGAATAGAGAGAATCATCCCGTCTTTAGTGAAAGGTCTCAATTTTTTAGTATAAAAAGATAATTTGATACATAAAATATCTCATGTTAATCGAGTTCGAAAAAAGCTACAATGAAAAAATTAGGTAGGAGGCTTCCTCTCGATTTGGTCAAGGTCGGGGTAAAATCTAGGTGCTTCTAATATAAAATGGAGGAAATTTTCAACAATTAACCAGAAATTTCAAGTTTGAATCCTAAAATAAATAAACAATTGATATGAAGCATCTCCCTCTTAACTTAACGCAACACGAATATGGATTAGTTAAATTTTAAAGCCGAGTATCAAAGACCTCATGGAAAACTTACAAAAAGAATCACGATGAGGTGTGGTGCAATTTCTTAATTCTTAATCAGAAGTCTCAGATTTAAAGTCGAGTAGAAAAACCTCTTTCTCCAAGTAGAAAAGAGCACTTGTGAGTTGAGACAAAAGCAAATAGAAAAAGAAGTGGATACCAACCTACTTTGTGGTTTAGATGGAACTACACCAAATGAACTACCAATCCAACAAATACATTACAAAAATTAAGTAATGATATGATGTCAAAGAGGGCAAAAAAGTTTACTCTTGTAATCATTTATATCCTTTACCCTTAATTTATATGAATTAATTTTGATTACTTTTTAGAATATGGTTTCAATGTACCCTTTTTTTTTTTTTAATGTATAAACCTTACTCCTTACATTAGAGAGGGTAATTTGTTCTCAAACCTTACCCCTACCTTGACAGATATTTTTTCGATAAACCCTCGGCTAGAACAAAGCATATCAAAGAGCAGTATTTCTCAAGAAAAATTTAACAGAAGTGGTTATATTGTGATTCAGAAGGGGTCTATAATAGCCCTTAGATGAAAACTCATTCAATGTATTGTACTCTGCACATTAGGGTAAACTCAAGATAGTTTTTTACTCTTAACATCGTATGTTATAAAATAACATCTGAACATTAGTCTAAAGAGAAAATTTGGGGAAAAAACAAGAAAAAATAAAAATAAAATTATACAAATGGAATATCATATCCAGATTTTTACACCAGAATCATCGATAGCAAGTCGTGTCATGTCAATATTGAGGATTTAAAATCAGCAAATGATGGTTTCCAATCCAGACCCCAAGTAAACATTTGTGCTGCAGACGCCGTTCGATGAGGTTTTAAAAAAACTTATGTTATGGACACTGCAACCTTCAAGTACTGTATTTCAGAGTCACTTCGTTGATCTGAACGGGAGTTTTGGGTCGATAATGGTCATCAGTATCTACCTCTTCAATTTCCTGAGTGGCCATAATAAACCATGTAACATTAAAGGAACCGAAAGAACGATAGAAGAAAGAAATTTCTTCACAAAAATTGTAGATGAAATAAGCAACCATATTCGAATTTGCATATTTAGTTTTTTGTTCTTTGTTTTACCCCATTCTTAGCTCCATTTTTCACATTGCATCGATGTTTTACTTGTAGTTGTGTTATACTTTGGATTAATTTTATTTGGTTAAATTTTTTTTTGCTCGAGCTGGATGATATAATAATGTTTTGCATCCAGGACACGGTGGGAGGAGCCTTTGTGGTTGACAAGATGAGAGAAACGAAACTAAGATGGTTTGGACATGTGAAGAGGAGATGAGAAAATGACCTAGTAAGGAGGTGGGATAGATTGGCAGGGGTGGGTTTAAAGAGGGGTCGACGAGATGGGCCGAAGAACTATTAAGGAGAGGTGATTAGACAAGACATGACCCAACTCCAACTTTCCGAGAACTAGTGAATTAGGTAGAAGAGAGAAGGCAGTTGAGGGTTGTCTCGGTATCCTGCGTGGTAGGCTTGGTTGTAAGAAAGTATTAGCAGTATTCTCGTAGTTTCCTGTTTCTTAGATTACTGGTACCACCTGTTGTTTCTTGTGCTTCGTTTATCACATTATTCTGCTTTGTATGATCTGTTACACTTCCTCTATTATTTGATATACCTTATAATCTTATTTGGTATGTCTTATACTACTATAATCTTATTTGTTATGTCCTGTTCTACCTCTGTATTGTCCCTTTCAAACTGCCTTGTTATGGGTTACTTGAGCCGAGGGTCTTTCACAAAAAACTTCTCTATCTCCACGAGGTAGGGGTAACGTCTGCATACACTCAACCCTCCCCAGACCCCACTTGTGGAATACACGGGGTATATTGTTGTTATCCACACTGTTCAGGGCTTGGATTACTATTAAATGATAAATGATATGGGAAGGCAGTGAAATATCAAATGCTTATCTGCATTGTCTTCTATGCAACAACTAATAGTAGAAAGGAGAAGGTAACTAGTACCTGCACGATATCCTCTCCCTTTATTACACGCCCAAATACATTGATCTTGTCATTCAGATCTGGAATTGGTGCAGTTGTTATAAACAGATCAAATCCTTCGCCTTCATGATTTGTTTTTGAAGTACCAAGCATAAATGCTTCGTGCTTCAGGCTGAATATAGAGAACTGTAACTTAGTGATCAATGAAAACAACTGTATATCAATCAAGACTATTGTTTAGACCAAAAAACAGCAAATAAGATTAACCAAACCTTGTGTCCAGTCGACTGTAATGCTTTCCCCTCGAAGTCCAATCTTCTGTACCTTCAGGTTTATCAACTTTACTACCATGGATTACGAAGTGCTTTATTACACGATTAAATCGCATCCCTTTGAAGTGGCCCTTCTGACTGCAAAGGCATTTTATAGAGTTAATGCATATGAGTTATGACAAGCATTTACAGTATAACCACAAATGCAGAGAACTTGGTTCACAGAGCCTCTTCATGCAACTACTATACTAAATAAAGCAACATGTATCATCGCCACTGGCCTCAATGTGTCAACTTCATGACTTATACATTGTGAACTCTAGCAAATTAGCAATGATACATCTCCACCGGCACATTTCCTAGATTTTGGTTCTACTTCTACACAATGTTATGCTTTAGTATTCATTTATTGATCACTGTGAGACTGAAATTATCAGTCATAGAAATAAAGGTTCTCTTTCGGATAACAAAGAAAATGAACTACTTCTGAAGAAGAGAACTCTTTAATAAGCCCTCATCTGGAGATCAAAGTTCGAAGACTTGGGGTTCATATAAATGGTGGGGAATTGATCAAGAAATAAGCTTTATATCATTTTGTAAAGATATGACGTCTAGGCCTAACTCAACCCCAAAGTTAGCTCATAAGTAGACCATCAATTCATTACCCAACCAATTGGACTCTAACCCACTCTAACACCTTTCATCAGCATGAATCTCAAAACCAACATCAATACATGCTTCTAGACACTCCCCCACCCCACCCCCACACGCCCACCCCCAAAGTATCGACCACTGTAGAGTGAAGAAAAAAACTAAGGTAACACGAATGCAAATGCAGCACATCATTTCAACGGAACATTTCCATAGACATAAACCAAAGATAATGAAGTACGCACCAGAAATCAACAAATTCGTCAACAATGTCAGGAGAACCATCCTTGTAAAGTTCCACAATTATCAATCCTTTTGAGGTGGTTATGGACTGTAAAAGTTTAAAAGAGTTAAGAAAGGAAAAAGAATCAAGCAGAGACAAACAACCAAATGGGGTAGTGAATTATCCAATCGTACCCAAAATACACAAAGAATAGAACTTGTAAAACAACCGAAACAGTAGTACAGTCATTTGCCTCCATTTACAGAAGTCCCAAAAAGAGAATTTTTCTCATAAAATGACTCGTTAATACTTGGAAGTTAATCATATGATGTGGTAAGAGCATGTGCTCGAAGTAGGAAGAAGTAAACTAGAAAAGGATACTTGAAGCAGATCCCTAGCATTACTTCTGTATACAAAGTTCTGAAATTCTATAAGAACCAGTATTAAAATACTTGTTTCTTTTAACAAAACAGAATTGAATCACTCATATGACCACTTCCATATAAAATGCAGAAGAAATTTTCTGTACTCACAGCATATGTAGGGCCATTGACATCAGATCTCTTATGCTCAATAAACGTATTTTCATCCTGCATCATGCAAACAGAAATATGCATTAAGCACAGAAGAAGAATAACCAAGAATTTCATCTGCATCTATTCTTATTCAATCCCAGATGATCTCGTATTGTGGATTCCAGTGTTATCAAAAGCAAAAAATGCAATATAGTAGTAATATCCGTTGGGCTTTACCCGTAAATAAAGTGCGGGCTGTAATGAAAAAAGGTGCAAATGGAGAAAATACAACTACATGGGGTTGTTTGGTGTGACAGATAAGAATAAATAGTCCTGGGATAAAAAAGTAAACCTGGAATAAAAATTTGGTGTCTTGTTTGGTTGCCATGTTTGGGATAACTTATCCCATCATTTAAACCACAGTGATGGGATAAGTTATCCCATATACATGATGGGATATGTTATCCTAGGATAACTACCCCAGAATAATTGATCATGGGATAACTTGTTCCCAACCAAACGACACCATATATATGTTTAGTCTATGACTAATAATTATAAGCATGAAACACAAATATATGAATAAAGAAAATTTGAAAAGAATTATGATAAAGAGAAATATCAATTGTTCTTCAAAAGAGGCTGATGACAATAAAGCACATTAAGCGACATGAGATGCTGAACAAACTTTGACCCTCGCTTCAAGGCTTAAGCGCGCTTTTGACAACACTGGTGGATTGTGACATCAGTTCAGAAAGATGAAACTCCCAAAAAGTCTAAATAGGGTGTGGGTGTGGGGGGTTACAGGTCCACCATCCCTATGAGGCGGGAAACCAATCCCTCCTACAGGTCAAGAATTATGAAATTCTCACAACAGCAAGGTCTACTCGAAAAGAATTCCGTTCATTGAAACTTTTAACTGTGACAAATGCAATTTATCAGTGACAAGTATCTCATCTCAGACCATTACAAGCTACAAATAAATCAGTCCCATATTTTTCTAAAATGGACAACAATTTATCATCTAGCAAGAATTGAAATTGCAGTTTTTCATACCTCAGTGGTTGACAATTCATCCCGTGTCTGAATCATTGACCTAGAAGCAAATTATCAAGTGTAAGGTCAGCGAACATTCATATCGCCAGCCGGACCCAATTTGCTTGGGATTGAGGCTAAGTTGTTATTGTTATAATGTACTTTAAAATGATCGATAGACTTGCAGTATCCCATAAATTAATTAAAAAGTTACATGTACGGATAGTTCACGACACAAGTGCGAAAGACTTGAGTGATAATTGCATTCGCACAGAAAATGTGCATTTTATGAAGATTTTTCACATGAAGAGTTACTTTTGACTTACTAATGAGGTTTCTTTTGAGTTTTGACAAGGTACAAACGGGGCTTATATAGAACAAAACTAGTTTTTCCTGAATATTATATGAATGCATGAATCATTAAGAAATAAGAGCTACATTTAACAAGTGTCAAATTAAGGCAACAACCGTTAATACCCAGGGGTTTTGCAAAAACAGCAAAAAATGCCTTGGGAGGTATAAATTTTAGCTTGCAGTCAAAAGCTGAAAATTGATCACTTCTTAAATAATTGAATTACTAGAGACTAAAGTTTGCTCTTGTAGAATCACATTCATAAATTTTTGAATGCTCCCTTTGGTGTAAAGTTCACAAACTCTTGGTTTAGTTGCCACGAAACCCAGGCAGTTCCTTGCTATCAGTACCCAAAACAAGCGCAAAACCTTTACACATCCAACTGCCGATTTATGTTCTACACTACACTGTAGTTAAGCCCATGCTAACATAGACACAACTGAAGTTCAATGTCAGACTCAAATATGGATGACAACACAAGAATACAGAAGTTTAAATTTTTTTTCTTTTTTATTTTATTAATTTAACTTATTCTTTGATAAAACGGAAATTTGAAAGTACGGTACATGATATCGAATCACATGTTTACATATACAAAAAAAAATTATTCAATCCACCAAAAAAATAAAAATAACAAAAGAAACGGAAAAAAAAAATACCAATAAGCAATCAAATAACGACCATAAATTTCATACATCATAACACCCAAAAGAGTAGATTTATATAATTCAATATCGAATGAGTTTTTTAAGTAGCATATCTAGATCTGTCCATGACATGTTAGTTGTCACAATTCATTTTTCGCCATTCAATATAAGCTAGAGTAGTCAGAAAACATATAGTGATTTATCCATTAATGATAAAAACCAATATCAATCTGATCACTAACAGCAAACCATTTTCAACACTACGAGCTGCAAACAGAGGGGATGAATTGGATATAGGTAGGTTGAATACGGATAAATATCCAAGCCACCCATATTTAACACGGAGAATACAAGCTAAAAGTCAGAATAAGCTTAGACTCCCAAGAAAACGAGAATTCATAAAAAAAACTCCCTCCATTTCAATTTGTTTTTCTCACTTTCCTTTTTAGTTCGTTTATAAAGAATAACTCTTTCCTTTTTTTGGCAACTCTATGATTTCAACTTTCCACGTGACATGTTCAAGAGCACAAGATTAAAAGACATTTGGGTACATTCTACCTATCTTTAGTATAAGACCACAAAATCAAAAATTTTCTTCACTTTCTTCAACACTGTGCCAGTTAAAACCAAATAATCAAATTGAAACAAGCAGACAAACGAGTATTGATAATATGGATATCATACTATCCATTTTTAGTGGATAAAATCCATATTTGATCCATTTTTAAATGGGAGTTATCCAACCCATATCTATGGATCAAATCAGATGGTTACTAATTTTTAAAACCATTTTGCCAAGCCCAGTCAGAAGTAAAACACTATCAGAAAACCACGCCCGACGTCGTTCGACCGTGTGTGCTGCCCAAAGGCGATGATGGCATGCCACGCCCGACGTCGTTCGACCGTGTGTGCTTGATAGCTCATCACCAGCAGTTGTTCTGCCATTAGATTCTTGTTACTATTGATTCTTATAACATGGACGTTTTCATAGTACCTTAAGCCTTAGATGATCTAGATTTTCCTCTAGCCGTCACATATTCTTAGAAAATGAAGAGACTGCAGGAGAGAAGGAGTATGGACAACCAGAGGCATCAATGAAAAGTTTTAGAAAGGTGGTTCGGAAACTTTGGGTGCTTAGGAAACTTAGACCACAGGTTTTCCTTCATTATATTTGGATTTCAAGGTAAACAGTTGACCTTGGAATGATAAAGATCAACCCCGACCAATTTACATAACAGGCCATTAACTCAATCCATTCAAAACTGGTCTGTCTGTGAAGATACAGAGATGATCTAAATCGATTCCATCATCTTGCATAGGATCTTATAAGCAATAAATTCATTTATGTATGCAAGAGGAAAACATGTTAGCACTAATCCAAAAGGAGTTTGTTTTTGTTTAAAATCGCTACTTCATTATTATTTCTCTTTTTATATTGTGAAGATAATGAGCACATTGGTGAAAATTTTGACCCTAGTGCTAAATACTTCTTAAGTATGAAGTCCTGAAATATTAGGGACCCAAACAACGCATTTATAAGGATTCACACAGAAAACCCCACCTAGCTTGGGTTGAGGCATAGTTGTTGTTATAGTATTCTTTCTATTTTTTATAATAATGGTAGCCGAAGTAACTTGTGCACACCTTGACTATCACACCAGATACCTGAATCCTCCTAATAGTACATATTCGGCTAACTCCGTCAACCAAGACTTAGAGATATGGCAATTAACTTTTAATTGAACCTTGCTCAGCCATGATCTTCAGATCCTTGAATGCACAACTCACCCCATCATTTGTAAATGTAGACACATCCTCCAATCCATCCACTAAAAGGACAAAATATCTTTTGAGTCATTTAGGTGTAATGTATGTTGGAGTTATTTTTGCATCATATGGGTTAAAAAGTGAAGAAATTTGTTTTTTCTCCCTAAATGTCTTTACTACTTTCATATAATTGTACCTATAATCCACCAGTTTTGAACTGTATGCCATTGATTCTCGGGGATTTGACAGTTACAAGAACAAAAATAATCGTACCCACACAGGTTTATCTCTTTCTCAGCTTGTGCTCCAGACGTAAAATCCAAACCAACAATAAGCTCAACATATCAATGAACAGCTCAAAAATTACAAAATTTATACCCTACAAGCAACTAGAACAAGCATCTGAGATAGCTACAACAATACTAGTACGTACATAGAAAGGATTTTGACAAACCTTCGAGACCAGTGTCTATAAGTAGCAAACAGGAAAAACACCATTACAGCAACAATTAAGCCATATAGAATAATCGTAGGGACACTAATTCCACTTGGCCCTTTCTTCTTTTTGCTTTGCAGCAAAAGTGCTTGTGGTTTTATTTTCGCCATGAGTCTTGGACCTTGCAGGTATAAATATCTGAATTTTCAAAAAAAAACAAGACCAAATTAAAAGACATTTTACCAAGCTAAACAAACAAAAACATAAATATTTCGAGAACAACCAAACCAAAAATACAATTTAAATCTAAGATGTGTTGCCAGATAGCAAAGCTAAAATCAGTTTCAAAAATCAACTTAATGGACCAAAATAAAATTTCTTTCCCCATTAAATTCTTTAAAATTCTTATTCGTCTTCACAAATTTATTAAATCACCAGCCATTCAAAATCCCATATTCAGATGCAAAAAAATCAACTACATACCCAGCGTAATCCCACAAAGCAGGGTCTACAGAGGGTAAAAGTGCACGCAGACCTTACCCACCCACCCCCATCCCCCTTGGAATAGCGAGACTATTTCCAATAGACCCTCAGCTCACGTTAAAAAAACAATCCAAAGCAGTATAGAGAAAGGATTAGCGAAAATGAAGTAGTAATGGCAAAATACTATAGACAACCATCAACAGTACTTATAGCAAGATAATACAATAATCTAAGTACAAAAAAGAAAAAACAGATCATACCAAACTCAACAGGATAATAAACTACAAGATCAATACTACAAGCTGATACATAAAAATCACATTTTTATATTTGCAATCAAATTGATAATTACATAAAATAAATAATCCCAAAAATATTTGAACTTTAAATTTCCTAAATTGAAGTTCCAAGCTAAATTCATCAACACAGTCCAACATTAAAAAAAATAAAATTAAGCTCTTTCCATAAACATGGGGTTTGCTTAAAACAATCTATGAACCGATCTGAATCTATTTCTTTTTCAAATTAACACTTGAAAATTTCAGATTCTACTTAAATTTACAAAATCAAGACATTTATTTTAACATATTGTACCTAAATTATGCGAAAAATAAACCCTAGCTACAATTACGATTCGATTTTTGAACAGAAAAATCAACTCAAATATGAAAAATTGAATAAAATTTTTGAGTCACCTGTGAAAAAAAATTGAATTGTTTTTCGTTGTTCTTCACGGTCGCTTCGTTGTCTACTCGGTGGAGACAGAAGAGAAGAATATACACTTAAATTTTGTTTAATTTTCAAAAATTTTATTTTACTTTAATAAATAGTGAATTAAATTAATTAATTACTCAAGCTAAATGCCTAAAAATAAAAAAATTATGACCTTTATTTCTATCCTATTTAGTATCTGTATTGATATTCGACTAGATTTAAATTTATGCATTGTAAGGTCCTTTCTTAGTTTATATATATATTATAAAGTTCGTTTGTTGAGGTAGCACGTATTTTTTTCTCATTTCCTAGAGATACTATGAATAAAAATATGCTTCATCGAATTTTTGAAAATTACTTTTCTTATCAAAATATTTTTTAGGGAAAAAGATGAGATAAGAAATTGTATAGGCGCGCAAAAGTGAGAAAAAGAAAGACTCGTAATTTAAAACAAGTGAAGTGCATCGAGGATGAGGAAAACAAGGTATTGGTAGAAGAGACCTACATTTATGCAAGGACGACAATCATACTTTCACAAACTTTTAAACAGCGAATTGGACAAAGACATTGTGTTGAGGAGATCAAACGTGTTATTAGTAGGATATTGAGCAGGGAAGAATGATTTATCTCAATGACATTTCGATAAAATTTTGAAAGAGCACATACTAAACAGATATAAAGTGGTTAATTGAATTGTTTAATGTTATTTAAAAGACGTCGAAAATGTCTGACAAATGAAGGTTAAGTACGATAGTTCCATTGTACAAGAGCAAGCATGATATCCAAAATTATAACAATATAGGGGTATCAAATTGTTAAGCCACACGATAAAGATCTGGGAGAGAGTGATCAATTTTGTAGAATCAATTTTGGATTCACGTTGACAGCAATGAAATAGTTAATATAAAAAATTGTATAAAAACACTTTAAACTTTTTGATAAATAATTCAAATTTTTTAAAACTTTGTATAGGTTGTCCTATATAATGTTTAGCTTTGGATTTATTATTTATTCATATATTGCTTAACTATAAAAAAAAACAAAACATCACACCATTATCTTATGATGCAATAACTTGTGAAATTTAGACTATAACTCATATTTTTTAAAGATTTTCAATTTATTCAATAAGAATATTAAAATCACAAATCGAAAAGTCCAAAAATAAGAGAAATAAAAGATGAACCACTTACTAAGAAATTGTCCCAAAATGTGACAAACAATGAGAGTTTCATATAAGACTATTATAAGACATGAAATATTGAATCTAACTTGAGTTCTAAAATTAACTCTAAAATAATAATTGTCCAAGATTAGGATCACTCTTTCTGTCGAAAACATTAAGAATCTTGAAAAAATATGTTCGGATTAAATTGTTATTTTTAGTAGTAAAAATAGACATTGATCCGCATCATCTGTTTGTTCACAAACATAGTGAGAAAATGAGTCAAAATAATCCTTTTACAAAGGTATTCAATACTTTTGTAAGGTAACAGAACGTCCGCACAATTAAAATATCTCTTAAAAAATTTAAAACAATTTTAATGATGACTTTATGTCTTTTTTCAATTAAAAAAAATGCAAACTAGATAGGTAAGCAGAGGAGAATGCAAAGTTCATCTTATTTAAGTGTATTTTATTTATTCTCTTGTAAAATTACAAATACCAGAATATATATGATGTATACTTTTATTGAAGGGGTATATGAAGGAATATTGATTGTATTGAAGTGTTAACCTAATAAGGGAATACATGGGAGATATATATAGGAGATATAGGAAGGAGTACTAATCCTAATAGGACTAGGATTAAGGAGTACTAATCCTAATAGGACTAGGATTAGTACACAGTAAATACTAATATTATTTAATACTATTTATTTAATACTATCTGTTATTATCCCCCCTCAAGCTGAGCTGAGCGGAAGCGAACGGAAGCTTGGAACTGAGGTAATCGTGCTGTCGGCTCGGGAGAGGCTTGGTGAGAATATCAGCCGGTTGTTCTTCAGTGGGTACATACTGCACAGTCATGGTGCCGGCCTGAACTTCATCGCGAACAAAGAGACAATCGGTATCAACATGCTTCATTCTGGTGTGTAGGACGGAATTCTTGGCCACACAGATGGTTGATTTGTTGTCACAATAGAGAGCAGGAACAGTGTGAGTGGCGCGGAGTTCGCGAAGAATATATGTGACCCACATGGTCTCAGCAGCAAGAAGAGCAAGGGCGCGGTATTCAGCTTCAGTCGAGGACCGAGAGACCTTGGGTTGTTTTTTTGTACACCAGGAGATCAGGTTCGGCCCCAAAAAAACGAGAAACCCCGATGTAGATTTTCTGTCATTTTTATCATTCGCCCAATCTGAATCTGAGAAACCCCGAAGCTCCAAGTCCCCGGGTCGAATGAGTAAACCACGACCAAGAGTGCCAAAAATGTACCTGAGAATGCGTTTTAGACAATGGTAATCATGTTCACTTGGTTGATGCATGCGCTGAGCAACTCGGTTGACAGCAAACTGGATGTCAGGACGGGTAATGGCCAGATACTGTAGAGCCCCAATGAGGCTGCGGAAGTGGGTGATATCGGCAAAGGGGGTGTCGGCTCCATTCGTAGACGAAGAGACTGCCATCGGTGTTGGTTGACTGGTGCATTTTTCCAGTCCAGCTTTCTGCAACAGATCTCGAGCATATTTTGACTGATGAAGAAACAAGCCGCTGCCTGTCCGAGAAACCTCCATTCCCAGAAAATAATGTAACGGGCCAAGGTCCTTCATTTTGAAGGTAGTATGCATAGCTCGAGTGACATCCTGAATGAGAGCTGCAGTAGAGCCTGTAATAATGATATCATCTACATAGACAAGAAGAATGACTGTACCGTGTGCTGAATGTCGAGTAAACAGACTCGTGTCGTGTACGCAACACGTGAAGCCGAGTCCCTGGAGGAACGTTTTCAGACGTGTGTACCAAGCACGGGGGGCTTGCTTGAGCCCATACAGAGACTTCTGGAGTTTGCAAACATGTTGAGGGAAGCGGGGATCAACATAGCCCGGTGGTTGCGTCATGTAGATAGTTTCATCAAGCATGCCATGAAGAAAAGCATTGGAAACATCCAACTGATTGATGAGCCAATTGTTGCGCACGGCGAGTGACAGTACCAGGCGAATGGTTTCCTGCCGAATAACAGGACTGAATGTCTCGGAGTAATCAAGCCCATACTCCTGATTGTAGCCTTTAGCAACCAAACGAGCCTAGTACCTGGAAATACTGCCATCCGCATTGTGTTTAATTTTGTACACCCATTTACAGCCCACTGGGTGCCGCCCATGGGGCTTAGGTACAAGAACCCAAGTTTTCTGATCAGTCAAAGCCTTAAACTCGTCATCCATAGCATGACGCCAATAAGCATTTTTTGAGGCAACAGAGTAGGTTGTTGGTTCACTATCGGGAAGGGGTGTATTTGGTAGTATGGTAGCCTGAAAGGTTTTGGGTTTAAAGATACCGGCTTTGCCACGGGTTAACATGGGATGAGTATTGGGGGGTGGCACGGGCGGTGGTGATTCGGGGGTGGCCGGGAAGGACCCAAAACGGATCGGGCTGGAGATGTTGTGGGTATGGGGTGGTTCGGGTTGGTTGTGAGTGTGGGTGGTGGTTGCGGGTGTATTGTGGGTGACGGTCGAAGGGGTGATGAGGGGTGGTTGGGTAGTGGGTGGAGGTGTGGGGGAAGGTGGTGAGGGACCCTGTGAGTATGTTGGAAAAAGGGGAAGGACGCCAATGAATGATGTATTTGTGGAGGAGGAAATAGACTCGTAGGGAAACTCATTTTCGACAAATTTGACATGACGAGATATGTAGACTTTATGAGTTTGTGGGTCAAGACAGCGATAACCCTTGGAGGTAGGATGATAGCCCAAAAAAATACAAGGACGGGATCGGGGTTGTAATTTGTGAGTAATATGAGGGCGTAGCCAAGGGTAGGCAAGACACCCAAAGACGCGGAGGTTGGTATAATTGGGAAGTTCTTGGTAAAGGAGTTGATAGGGTGATTTGTTGGAGAGAGTGTGACTGGGCATTCTGTTAATGAGGTAGTTTGCGGTGGCTAGAGCTTCTACCCAAAAGGAGACAGGGAGATGAGATTGATGTAGAAGAGTAACCACCGTTTCAATGAGATGGCGATGCTTACGCTCAGCCACCCCATTCTGTTCGGGAGTGTATGGACAGGAGGTTTGATGTATAATTCCCAGGGATTGCAGAAACTGGCCAAAGATGTTATTGACATATTCCTTTCCATTGTCACTTCGAAAAAGTTTAACATGAGAATTGAATTGTGTTTTGACCATTTTTTCAAAAGTGACAAAGGTGGTGTATGCCTGTGATTTGTGTTTTAGTGGGTACAACCAAGTGTATTTTGTAAAATCATCCACAAAACAAATATAATAGCGAAAACCAGCAAATGAAGGAACAGCAGTAGGACCCCATAGGTCAGAATGAATAAGTTGAAAAGGTGCAGTTGTACGCTTCTCAGATAAAGTAAAAGGTAATTTATGAGATTTAGCAATTGAACAGGAGTCACAATTGTTTACATGAATGGAAGAAAAACCTAATTGAGACATTAAAGAATTTATTATTTGAGTAGACGGGTGACCCAGACGACTGTGCCACAACAGACTGTGGCCATCAGCCGAAAGAGCCACCGGAGCCACAGGAACGCTTTCTGAAACTGGGTGGGCAGACGAACTTGTGCCAGGAAGAACGTACAGACCATGCTCACAGGGGCCCTGAAAAATCACCCTCTTGGTAGTATTGTCTAGGATCTGAAAATCATTAGAGGTGAACAAGAGTGAGCAATTATTGTCTTTTGTGAATTGGTGAACTGAAAGGAGATTGGATTTAATAGAAGTGACGTGGGTAAGGTTACCTAGGTGAAAGATAGCGGTGGGGGTTTTAATGGTACCCGTGCCAGTGTGAGAAATATTAAGGGACTCACCGTTGCCAACAGTAATACCATTGGAGCCATGATATGGATTTGGAGCGTTAAGCTTGGATAGATCAGAAGTAACGTGCATGTTGGCCCCAGTATCCAACAGCCATTCAGAGGAAGGGCCGGCTTGAGATGCATAATTGGCACGGTTATCACTATTTCGGCTCTCCTCATACCGAAACCAGCAACGAGCAGCGGTGTGTCCTGTTTTCTGACAGATTTGACAAGTTGGACGATCCCGCTCGTAAGTGCCCTGCCCGCCGCTGGAAGATGACTGCCCGCCGCTGCCGAAGGAGTGCAGGCTGTTGTTGCTGCCGTGCTGCTGACCGTCGTACGGCGGACGACTGCCCTGCCGACCGCCGCGCCCGCGGCCTCCGCTGTTTCTGCCGTAGCCGCCGCGGCTCCCCTGCCGGCCGCCACCACGCCCCCCGCGATAGTTCTGGCTTGCGGTGAGGGCGGTGGCCGGCTCCATAACAGCGGCTTCTCGGAGAAGAAGTTTGCTCTCCAGATCCACGTTGATTTCTTCACTTTTTAGCCACGAGGAGAGAGTAGCCAGGTCAACGGGCGTTGGACTGATGCGAACCGCCTGTTTAATGGAGGAGTAAGCTGATGGGAGCCCCCGAACGACGCACATGACGAGATCTTTTTCGGGAATGATTTCGTTCACGGTGTCGAGGGCTGTGATGATGGTGGAGACCTCGTCTAAATACTCCGCCATAGTTTTCGTGCCTTTGGTAATTGTGTGGAGACGATCACGCAATTGAAAAATATGAGAGTGGGAAATTGATGCATAGCGTGTTGCGAGGGCCGTCCACAGGGCTGAAGCAGTTGTGTAGGATCGGACGTGTTTCTGAACCGTGGGAGAGATGACCGCAATCAAACATGATCGGATCTTGCCATCCACGGCTTTCCAGGCGGCATGGGCCGGATTGGTTTTTTCTGATTTGTCCGTGGCGGTGATGACTGCCGGCGGCGGTTCTGTGCTTCCATCGACGTATTTGAGAAGGTAATTGGCCTCAAGGGCTGTAAGAACGGTGATTTTCCATGTAGGGTAATTTATGTCTGATAATTTTTCGGGAATCAGGGCATGAAGATGCGTGAGAAGGAGTTTAACTCCAGAAGGAAGTGAATCGAGAGGATCCACCTCGGTTGTCATGGCTGCCGCCGCCCAAGAGAAGAGAGGGAACGATCGGTGCCCTAAAGAGAGAAAAAAAAAAACCTAGAGAAAAGAAGATCTAGGTTTTCTGGCTCTTGATACCATGAAGGACTATTGATTGTATTGAAGTGTTAACCTAATAAGGGAATACATGGGAGATATATATAGGAGATATAGGAAGGAGTACTAATCCTAATAGGACTAGGATTAGTACACAGTAAATATTAATATTATTTAATACTATTTATTTAATACTATCTGTTATTAGTGTATAATTCATCTTATTTTAGTGTCTTCAAATGTATATATTTTTCAATCTTTTTTAAAAAAAATGTATTTAGATAATATTAGAAAAAAATTAAAATATAACCCCAACAAAAAAAACATGTGGCAAACTAAAATCATATTATTGCCAACAAATAAGATCAATAAACTAATTAAGACCACAAACACAAGATAAAAATTATCTCTTGCTATATTTATTAATCATAGTGGATCAGTCAATATTATATTTTTCCTATTGTTATGAAAGTAGTTACTCAAATTCTTTTAAATATGTGGTTTTTTTTTTCAATAATCACTTAAGTAAATCTTCTAATTAATCACCATCTATCTCAAAATGGAGCAAAGAAACTACTACTCAATTTTGATTATTTTTGTATCACTCATATATTTGCCATTATTCATTAATGCAACATTGGTCCATCATAATGAAAGTGGTAAGTTATGTTATTTGTATACTCAAAAATTCCAATTAGTTTGGATAATTTTATTTGTAGTTGAACTCATAGATATATACATATTTAATAGATTTCTCGATTCATGATTTCATATATAAAATTAAAATTAAAGTTCAGATGAACTCATATCATATGTTTTATATTAGTTTTTTTCTAATTTTGAGACAGATTTAAAGATAAATTTTAATTGGATTTGATCAATTTTATTATTTTCAGTCCAAACTATTGGTCAAATTTAAAAATAGTCATTTTCTTTGTAAGACATAAAGTATTTAATATGATAGTATTATTATTTATATTGGAAGATTTAATTCAAGTTGATGTAATGTTAGTCATTTATTTACTATTATTACCTTTAATCTTTGTGTAGAAAAATTATTTAGTAATATGAAGAGTTGATAATTCAAAATATTGCTAGTATTAACAAGTAGATAATCTTACATTTTTTAAATAATATATGTATATATATATTTAAAAAAAGTCACTATTGTCTTAGGGGGAATATAATTATAAATTTACTAACAATATTTTTTTGATTGCTCAAAAGCTGCATATAGAGGCAATGTGTATTTTTCAACTATAGAAAAAAAATTATATGATTATTTAATAATTCAGTAACTTACTAAAATTTTAGATCCTCATTTATTATTTCTCATAACTAACTTTGAAACTGAGAATTGTTCAAAAATTGTCCCTAAATAATATTGTATACATTTAATTTTACATCAAAGGTAAAATAATAAATTCAAAACATATTAAGAAAATGTTTATTAAGATTGTGATTTTCTTAATTTAGTAAAACATTTATAAAAGATTTTCTCTTCTTCTTCTTTTGGAATATTTGTTAATAATAATGGATGAAGTCAATATCTATATATATTTTTCCTATTATGAGTGAAGTAGTTACAAATATAATATTCCTTTAAATATGTGTTGTTTTTTTTCACTTATCACTTCAAACAAATTTTCTAATCATCATACAAAAAATGAAGAAACAAAGCTCCAATTTAATTTTAATTATTTTTGGATCATTCCTCTATTTATCTATATTTTCGAATGCAACATTCATTGGTCATCAAAAAAATGAAGGTGGTGGTAAGTAATATCATTCTTATAAGCTTCTTTTAATATATACATGTTTAGTCGATTTCTCAAATGCAATATACAGAATCAAAATCAAAGCTATTGAGTTCATATGAACTCATCATATACGTTTTATCCTCCTCTTCCTACTTCCAGAGTCGATCCTAAAAAAGACTTTGTGCATGTATATTCAATCGAATCTATTATTTTTGTTTCAAATTATGGGGGTCGAATCCAAAAATAGTCACTTTTCAACCCCATGTATTATTCACGGAGTATCAGTCTTAACGAGTGTGAAATTTCAAAACCCTAAAGCTATTTCAATTTTTCTAAAACATTCAAGAAAGTGGCCAATAATGTAAATTTTCTTTTATTAACCTCACTGACTCTAGGTTCTGATTCGCGTTTCGATATTCAAATGTTTGTTATTTTTTTTTCTAATTTCTATTATTTGATGTATGTTGATACTAATTTTGATTTTTTTTTATGTGTAGAAACTGAGGATGAGGTGAAGTTTGATTATAATGAAAAGAGTGAAAAAGGACCAAGTAAATGGGGAGATTTAAATAAAGAATGGGAAACTTGCAAGAATGGGAAAATGCAATCTCCAATTGATATTTCAAGTTGTAGAGTCAAAAATATGAGAAAAATGGGTCACATAAAACACTACAAGCCTACTAATTCTACTATAAGAAATAGAGGACATGATATTTCAGTAAGTATTTAATTTATTTTTTTTTATTAAAGATATTCACCATTTTTAGAATATTCTAATTGATTTTTTTATTCTTTCTTCTTTTACAAAAAATTACAAGTGGTATTATGAAAAGATTCAATATTATTAGCAAATTAGTTAGTTCTACTATTTCGTTGTTGTTACTATTTATTGATATGTTTTTCAATTGTTATATTACCTTTTTTTTTAAAAAAAAAAAGTATTTTGAGTTGTTACGCTTGACTCGAGTCTTTTGAAAACAATTTTTTTATCTCTTTAAGGAAGGGGTAATTAAATTCGGCTATACGTTATTGTTTATATATCCTGTCAATGAATAAAATCTAAACTTTATGTAAAAAAGTTGGTGAGTACTTATTAAGCGGAACTAGCGCTTATTGACCTATTTGTGAAAAATCAATCATATGGGTGAAACATGACCTATTTGTGAATTTTTACTTTATTATTTATCGATCGAAAAATATTAATTTTTTGTGTTTTTTGATATATTTTTAGATTTTCATTTTCATCTTTTTGTCACAACAAGTTATAGGTCCATGGATTCATTAGATAACTACGAATAATTAATAACAAATCAAATTAATTGCGATGAAATCTCAAATTTAAAATAATATAATTAAAATTCTGAATCCGTCTATGATCTGTTTATATTATAATTTACTTATTTATATATATATATGCAGTTGCATTGGCATGGGGATGCTGGATCAATTTTGATGAATGACACAGACTACCCTCTTATACAAATTCATTGGCATTCACCATCTGAACATACTATTAATGGTAGAAGGTACCAATAATATTTTACTCCCTCCGTTTTAAATTATTTATTATTATTTTTAAAAATAATTATCTCAAATTATTTATTATTTAATAGTTCAAAATAAAATTATTTTTTTAAACAAATAAGGTGGGGAAAAGGGATTACAAGATTAGATCAGCTAGTCAATCAATTAAGCTATTATTTTTTTCTTAATAAATTATTTTATCGCTAAAAATAATTAATTAAACGCATATCAAAAATTTATTTTTTATTTACTAACTAATAATGTAAAAATATTTTCACATAAATTACAAGGTAATTACATATAAATATTGAAATAAATGTTAATCAATAACCTAATAAATATGAATTTCCAAAAATATTTCACTGAATCCTTCTCTTTATTTATTTGCTATCTTTGTATCTGACTTGATATATGATATTTTTTCAAAATCGCAAAATGTTTAAGAAAAAATATTTTAAATTTAATATTACTTTTTATGTTGGAGCAGTTTTTCTTTATGAGAAAACTTTTTAATACTTGCGCTGTAAAATAAATTATAAATATTTATGTCTTATAAATTATTCATTAATAATAAAGATAAATTATTTTTAAATATAAAAATACCATTTTATGACTTTTTTTATCTACTTTAATTAAAAAAAAAATTCTGATTTGAATTTTGAATTGATAGGTATGCATTGGAATTGCATATGGTTCACCAGGAGCAGGTGAATAAAAAAACAGTTGTAAATGCTGTCCTTTACAAATTTGGCAAACCAGATCCATTTATTTTTATAGTAAGTATTTTTATTTTTTTTCCCTAAATCTATTTATTGTCAATAATAATTAAATTTATCGACGCAAATTTAATTTAGCCGAACCTTAAAAAAAATATAAAAAGTCATAATTTTTTATTACTAGTAGGAAAATTCATTGTGGAAAAAAAAATCCTCTTGTTTTTTTTTCTTTTACTGTTTCAATCAAATATCCGTGGAAATAACCTCTGAACATTTTTCAGTAATTTTTTATTCGTATTTATCGTTGCTCCAACATTCCCTTTCGATATATTTATATTATTTTTGATGTTTTTTTTTTATATTATAGTTGAGGGCACATATATTATCTATGATAGATCAAGAAGGTGAAGAGAGGAGTTTGGGCATAATTAATCCAAAGTATATTACTAATAATATTCATAAAGAAAGTTATTATGAATACAAGGGTTCACTCACTATTCCTCCTTGCACAGAAGGTGTTACTTGGATAGTCAACAAGAAGGTAAAAAAAAATTATTTTTTTTAAAAAAAATACAATTTTTAAATATTATAAAATTTATATGAGATTATTAGAACTATATAATTAATTAAACATTATTTATTTTATTTTAGGTAGAAACTGTTTCAAGATTTCAAGTGAAGTTGCTTAGAGAAGCTGTACATGATGTAAGTTCCCCTCTACTTTTTATTATTTCGGTTGTTTTAATTTATCCGTCTAATTTTTTTTAAAAAAATAATCTTTTATATATATGTTAATTCTAATACATGTTTAAAATCATATATTTCGATAGATTATGCATATATTTAATATGAAACAAAACCGTCAAAGTTTTTTGTTTTTACTTTAAAAATTCGGTGTCAGGTCAAATTACGAGATATAAAATGAAATAACGGAAAGAACATTTTAAAAGTAGTTTTGTTTGAATGTTTTGTATTGAAAAATAATGTTTTGTATTGTTTTTTTTTTCTAAGTTTGATTTGGTATTATATATATATATATATATATATATTATGTAACAATATTTATTATTATTATTTCAGCATGCTGAAAGAAATGCAAGGCCATTGCAACCAAATAACAACAGAGAAATTCAACTTTTATTCTCCAAGCACTAGGAGCATGTCAATATTCACAATACCTGCTTTTGAGATTCGACTAATTCAAATTCGCATTGAAAAGTCTCATTTGGAAGTAAAATATTTTCTATCAAAATCGTCTCCGGGGCTACATTTTTCTTTTATAGAAATTTTAGAAAAAATGTAGTAGAAAAAAAAAAGAAAAAAGAAAAAAAAATTGTATTCTATATTTGTATTAAATTTTTATCTGAATATTGATGGAAGACAGGAAGAAACAAATTAAGACTAAGTCAGTTTCATGTTGCATAGAGCTTTCTTATTAAAGATTTTTCTATTTAGAGGGATCGAAACCAAGACCTCTCGATAAAGAGAAATCACACTTTCAATTTGTTAATCAAGAAGAGTGTATGAGTGTCTCTCATTAAGCCTCGAAAATGGAAAAACTCCTAGTAGAGAGAGCATTCCCTTAAGTGGGACGTTACATAACGTCAATCCAGATTAGTCAGACTAGTAAATTTCGAATACTAGGTAAATCAAGGAACAAAACATAGCAACAAAATCTACACTCTTTGTCAAGTTTGATGAAGTTTTACACAAATACTGCTAATCAAAGTTCATTTTGCCATATCTTCTTGTATTCTATACGAGTTCAACAGAATTCAGTAGTTTTTCTCTCGAACTAATATTTGTATTGAGGAGAATCCACTCAATACATATAACTAATCTATCTCGAATCTAGAAAAGTAAAAAGGACAATGAGTTCAGAACAAGAATAAGTGAAGAATGTTCGACAACTCCCCTTGTTGCAAGTAACGACATGTAAAATTCCTCCTTGATGCTTACCCTGGTAAACTCGTGAAAAATAATGAAGTTATAAATCATACCAATTGTTGCAATCGTGACTCGTGGGCATTGATTTCATCGTTGAAAAGCTTGTCAATGTCGCGATGAAGAACCTCATCTAACCATTTCGGTAATATTAGAGCATGAACTGGACCCTCCTCTTGTCTGCCTTGTATTATAGGATTTGCAACTTGGACATTTATGTGCTACTATATGAAAGTTAACCTCAGATGTTTCTGCACAGTCGTTGCAAAGAATCCAAACCTAAAACTCAACGAAATTCAAATGTAAGGTAAAAGGCGATCAAATTCATGTACGAAATTTCAAATGGATCGATAAACGTGTTTCTTACCTTCTTGTCCTGATACATTTCAGGCATATCTGTTGATGCAACCTAGAATTAGAAAATAGACGAAGCTTGTCAGTTTGAAGATAAGAGTCGGGAAAAAAAGTGTCAATCAGCTTAGTAACTACTCCCTCAGTTTCAATTTGTTTGTCCTACTTTCCTTTTTAGTCCGTTTAAGAAAGAATACAACTCTTTAGTTCTAACTTTCCACACGACACGTTTAAAACATTAAAGGTCATTTTGGTACATTCTACGTATCTTTAGCTTAAGATCAGAAGATCCAAATGCCTTCTTTATTTTCGTGAGCTCCGTGTCTAGGAAATTAGAGACAAACAAATTGAAATGCAGGGAGTATATAGTGTGTACCTCCTGGTCCAGTTGCTCCCAGACTCGAGACATGTCACAGTATGATCTTGAGCAAACAGGACAAGAATACCTGCATGCACAAATTATTGGAACCGAGCACAATGCAACCAAAGTCTATGTTGCTCGGATCATCCAAAAATGCATAGCTTTTGGAGGATCCGACAAACAACTAGCCATGTTTTTTAAGACTCCGAGCAACATAGACCAAACGGGGAAGGGTGTTCATAGAAAGTAATAACACGTTATGTACGTACTGGAAATGTTGTTCCATCTGCATGACACATTCCAGATGCATTGTGTGACCGCAAGGCAAGACGATGATGTTTTTTGTTGTATCAAAAATATACTGCATGAAGTTGAAAGAATTATGAGGCAGAGTTAGGAATTTTACTAAGGGGGTTCAAAATCTAATCATATATATACATAAAAAAATAATTTTGATACGTTAAAAAATATACACTATATCTCATTCGGAAAAATATAGTGTAATTTTTTGACATAAACCCCTTACGGTACCCTATGTCCGTTTCAGGGTTGTCATCGGAATTCTGCCCTTACCTCAAAGCAAACAGGGCAATTGTGGTGCATCGCTCTTTCTATACATTTATGTGATTCCTTCATTGAATTTGTATAGCAGCATCCTGCAAAAGGAAGGATGTTCCATAACACTAAATAACTGAAGACAACCTAATAAGTTGAGATGCTCGAACTCTCCAAAATGTCGCTGCACTGATGTCGGATAACCCATAAGTTTAAGATTGCACTGCTCTTGGAGGATCCGACACGCACCACAACAATTATAGAGAGTCCGAGCAACATTGTTGTTAAGAGCTTTTATTGCTGAAGTAAGTTCTAAGTCAAGGTTGAGCATCACACTCACCACATGTGTCACAGTGAAAGAAATTCTCCTCGCCACCCGTTCTGTTTTTCAAATATTTTTGAACCGAAAATGATGAATAATATATTAGACACAACGTTACCGCACCAAAAATATACAATGGCATGTGCAGATGATGCAACTGATGTAAGTTTAACTGAAATGGTAGTATATTTTCGTTATTTTTATTATTTCCATCTTTCTCATTCTTAGTTTTCTATTACTATTTGTTGTCTCTTATCCCTCGGTTTTATTACTATCATGTTTTTGTCACGGGCTATGTTTCCATAAGTGTTGTGTTTTTGCTTTCCTTGAGCCGAGTGTCTAATCGTAGACAGCCTCTCTAGACCCCACTTGTGGGATTACACTAGGTATGTTGTTGTTGACACGGGTGCTACAACATTTTTGAAGAGTCCGAGCAACATAGCTTATGTCTTTTTATGGCTGTAATGCAGATATAGAAAGTAAAGAGACACAAGAATACTAAACTAGACTGTATCATTTCTAATCCCTACAATCTACAATCAACCACAAGTAATCCTAATTACATATGAAACTCGCTAATGGGACATCATTTAGCGTGCACTTAAAACGAAGCGCCTTCTTAAGAAAGGCTGCCTTCAGCCCATTTTGTGACTACAGATAAGCCTATGTTTCAGATGTTGTTGACTTTGTGTTTACACAAATATGGTGTAATTAGGAAAATGCAGTAACGAACCGATAATGATGTACAGTATGAGAAAGATGTTAACCTGCAGATTCCACATTTATCACAGTGGTATTGATTCTTCGAGACCTAAAAATAGCAATCATCTTGTTAAAGCATAGTATAAATATCAAGCAAACAGCATCGTAGACGAAATATTTGAAGAATTTTACATCATCATCGAAGAAGTTGCATTTTGAGCAAAAGTACTTCCCCATGCAAACCCCGCACTGGATGCATTTTTGTTGAACCTAAAGCACAATCAAGGACCAAGCAAATTTAATATCAACTCAAAGACATTTATAAAAACTTGAATCGAGCGGTTAACAATTGAGGGAACTCACATCCTGTTCAGTATTACACAATGAGCAAATGACCTGAAAAACATATAGAGAAAGCATACTCGAATCAATCAACATCAAAAGGTATGAACAAGAATCTTAATCAAATACAAATGTGGAGCTATATAGACCGACACCCTTTGTCGGAATATTGTATTGTGTATACAAAAAATTGTATTATGTATATAGGTCAAAAGTTAAATTTTATACATACATATCAAATCTTGGACACCCTTAACCAAATTCTTGTTACTACGATTACGCCATGACCACTCACACATTATATAAATCAAATATGTCTCAAGCAAGCTCGGATCGACTATATGATTCTTCATTCACCATGTCTAACAGTTTAAGCTCATCTCAGTGTAGTATCATATATAACAAAATCAATCATAAAAAGCACTTGACGTTCTCTATATTTTCCTACGAGGATGACAAAACTCCTGTGGCTAAACATATCTCCCAGTAGCAAAATGTTCTACCTATTCACACAATCAAACTAGAATAGCTTCATTGAGAGTTACACATAACATAAAGCCTAAATCACCTGCCCTTTGTGTTCTTCTTCCCTTATCTAGAGGATTACCTATTTTAAGATGTGTTGCTCGAGATAGCTTTAGGAGGATCCAACACACACACGGGTGATATTTTGAAGAATCCGAACAACATACGCACAACTATAGAATCTTTATACAACAGAAGAGGGAAAACATTGAAAACCAACCCTTTTAATATCATGACGAGGAATATCGTGTCGTTCGAGTGGATCAACATCTAAAGAATTCTGATCAAGAAATGAAAAACTAAGATTAATTCTCACATAAAAAGGAAAACAAAATTTTTTAGCTGAATATGAAAAAATTTTCTACCTTTGAGTCATTATGGCAATGTCTGCAATCAAATATCTCATCACAACAAGGTGCTCTAATTTTGCATCTCCTTCTATAATGCGAGCACCTAAAGAAGAAAAAAGGAAAACCGATTAACAAAAATCATGAAACTAAACTAGGATTAGAAAGAAAACAAAAAAAATGAGAAATACCCGTAATTCCCGGAACCCATCTCCATCGTAGATTCATCACCAGTAAAAGAAAGAGTGGTTATATGTTCCTCCAAAGTACATTCCATTTTCTTCACCAGTTCTACTGAATCAAGATTATTTTTTCCAACGGATACTCAAAAATCCCTGAAATTCAACTAGTCATGGTAAAATATATACAAATTCAGACATCAAAAGGTTTGGAACAGCACTAAAATCATACCTTTAACTATAATAAAGTACATATAAAAACCCCAACATCAAGAAAAGATTGACTCTGAGCTAAAAATCAGACCTTTAACTATGGCAAACGATATACAAATTCAGACATCAAGTAAAGACTGAAACTGAACTCCATTCTCTTCACCCAACAACAACATACTTAGTGTGTGTACACATACCTTACCGCTACCTCCACGAGGTAGAGAGGTTGTTCCCGAACGACCGTCAGATCAAGTAAGCATTTCGAAAAAAGAAAAATAAAGAAGTAAAGAGGACATAGCAAATAATAGGGAAAACATTACATAGCATTCATAAGACAAGGAACAATAACTATAGCCAAAAAACGTGATAACTCAAAGCACGTGAGACAACAGATAATCACAACAATCGCAGGACAAGAAACAACGAGAATAATGCTACTACTACTGTATGAGCAGATAATGCGCACCAAATTAACACCGAGCCTATTGCTCAAGGAAGTAAGACAATACTCTACTAACTACTAACCTTCTATCTTAATACGCGACCTTTCATTTACTACTATCTAAGGACATGTCTTCGATAAACTAAAGATGCATGATGTCATGTCTAATCACCTCTCTCCGGTATTTTTCGCCCTACCCCTACCTCTCATTAAACCCGCCATAGTCAATAACCTCTCAAACCTCCTCACTGGGAAATTTGCGCATCTCCTCCTTACATCCCCGAATCATCTCACTCTCACTCCTTCGTCGAACACGAAAGTCATTCCGACCTTGTCCCGAATATCTTCATTCCTAATCTTTTATCTCTCCATCAATTCTACTAAATCACGAAATTTCTCCCAATGTGTACTCAAAATCCTAGTATTTCAACTAATTATGACAAAGAATTTACAAGTCCAGACATCAAAACAAATTTAAAAATTAATTTTTTTAGTTCTGGAAAAAAAATACACAAATTCACACCTCACAAAAACACTGAAACTAAGCTAACAATAAGCCATTTAACTATGACAAAATAAACTGAACTTCATTCTCTTCACCCAATTCTTCTAAATCAAGAAATTCCTTCAAATGGGTAACTGACCCCCCAC
>NC_028645.1:1933025-1948739 GCF_001406875.1 Solanum pennellii
CACCCCCACCCCATTTTCAACCTAATTATGGCAAAATAACTTCAAATTCATACATCAAAAGATTGAAACTGAACTAAAAATCATATCTTTAATAATCACAAAAAAGACATACAAGTTCAGACAACAAGAAAAGATTGAAACTGAATCAAAAACCAGACATTTCACTATGATCCCAAGAAAAGATTGAAACTGAACTAAAAATCAAACCTTTAACTAAGAAAAAAAAATTCAAAAAAAAAACTGACCTTTTGGGATTTTTTCTTTTGTAGATAAGAAAAAGAAACAAGAAGATTTAAACAATAATAATGCATAAAAACTTCTTATTTTTATTATTATTACAAGTTATAGACGCCATAGTTCTTTTAGCTTTTTCCTTTTGTCTTTTGATTTGATTGATGACGAGGCGACACGCCAGCGTTTATGCCGGCTGTATATATTGACTACCAATCAACGTTTCGAATAATTTATCCCATCATATATATGAAATCATTTATTTTATCACTATTATATAAATGATGGAATAAAAAAAAAGATATAAAATTTTTATTTCATCGTTATTTTCTTATAGTATCACTATTTATTTAAATCATCTTTTAAAAGTACATAAAGGTAAGTCAGGTCAAGAATTCGCGTCAAGAATCCGCTTGAAACTAAATTGAAAATAAATAGATTATGTAAGAATTTATTTGAATCGTTTTAGAAATAACAACTCGAAACAATTTAATCAAATAAAGAAAACTGAAAACATGATTAAGAACATTTGAACTTTGAGAATTGATGGTCCATCATTTGGAGATTTTAACCAAGTTAACTAAAATAAGGAAAAATTAGAGAAATTACATACTCTTAAGGTAAAATTACAATATATCTCTTAAAAGTTTATAAGTAAAAATATCCCTCAAAACGGATATAATAATATAAGCGCTATACATTAATCTAATGTGCGAAATACATTAATCGTTAAGTAAGATACATTACATTTTATACATGATAAACTAATTTGATGCGCGAGATACACTAATATGATGCGCGAGGTACATTTTATACATGATACACTAATATGATGCGCGAGATACACTAATATGATGCGGTAGATACATTAATTTGATGCGCGATATACATTAATGTGATGCGCAAAATTAATGAATTTTGAAAATTTGTAAAACTTATAGAAAATAATGGTAATAAATAAACTAAAAGGTGAGATTTCCGTAATTAATCCTTAAAATATTTAAAGCTAGAGTTTAAATAACATTTGTGTGCCCAAGTCCAATTTCCTTTTTTCTGGACAAGCAACTGGGCCTTACTATTGCTTATTTGGGCTTTTGATCCAATATCTCTTTTTATATATACCTTCTGTATATCAATGTATATGATATATATTAATAGCAAGTCTGGTGTATATAGCCCTAAATTTCAGCTTCCAAGACCAGTAACACCTATAATCTTTATATATGTGAAGCAAACAACTGAGTAAATGTTCCATCATTGTATAGATGTGTATATATACAACTTATGGAATACGTGAATAATAAATTATGAAAATTAATGGAGAACGCAATCGACCAACTATGAAAGCATATGGACTAAAAGATGATCAACAAGGGTGGAACAAAGAGAAAGGATTATAATTTAGTAAGTTATAAGTTAAATTATAATTTAAATTTAATTTAATAATTATAAAAAAATATAATTTTTTACAAAAGTGGATTGGCTCGACAAGTCTGTAGCTCATGTACTTGTGGGTTGGGCGGATCATTTTCTGACTATGTCAAAATGGGCTAGTCTGACCTGACTCGTAAAATATCAATGTCTGTTGAGTTAGCCCGAATGGATTGGGCTAGCCCATATTGACAACTCTAAGTGAAAGTTACCAAATCAAAAAATAAATCTTAGTTAGTGTCATGAACTTTAAAATAATTGAAGACCAAAATTTGAGAAATTGGTCGAATTTCATGGTCAAATAAATAATTAAAGATGAATTTTAAAATTTACTCTCAAAACACTTCACTGCTACATACACTTTTATTATCTATACTTTCAAATTATTACGTATTTTATCACTAATTAAAATTTTATTACGTATCTTACGCTAAGATACATCTATTTTTATTGCCACATACACAAAAAAAAAAGGAGAGAGACAAACGAAATCGAGAAAAGAGGCGAACGAGATTCATATGTATACCAAACAATACATGCGAAGCTGCGAACCACACTATATAAATGTTTAAATTCTATATTTAAATAACGGCCATCGAATTAAATTTTTTACATTGACAATATTATTTTCACACTCTCTTAAATCTATCCTACTCATAATTAAGTAAATATATTACAAACAACCGTTTATATTCCTTTCTAAGAATGATATTTATTGTTATCACATCTCACTTTTTAAAAATTTTAATATTTAAATGAAACCACTATTTGATATGCTTATTCAAAATTATTACAAATTATTCATTTAAATTTATTGATAATAAAGACTACGATAAAATGGTGAGTATTTGATCAGTCTTAAATGGTTTAAGAATATGCTAACAATAATACTTATAAAATTTAAATCTAAATTATATTTATAAATTGAGCTTGACAATCTCGAGATCATAGAACAAATTTTGATTAATCAGACAACAGACGAGATTGACATTAAAAAAATGGGAAAAGAAATTAGAGAATTTAATCCAGATGATGAAAGTCGATTGAACGAGATTAATTTGATGCTAAAAAATGTTGCTGCTTCGTTTGCACAAACTCCTCAAGAAAATGCTAATTAAGCATACAATGGTTCCTAATACATTTGAAGTTTCATGCAATGAAATAATTAAGTTTTTCTTTAAATGTTTTTGTTTTAAGTTTTAGTTTCTATTTTTATTTTAAAGTTGATGGTGTTATTTGAATTATATATATAGAGAGGGATTAAAGATACACTTGTTATATAGGTAAAAATAACTTCATTTCATTTTAATCGTATTCGATTATTTACTCAATATTTAATATATTGAGGCTTGATTAAATTTAAATTTACATACTATATAAGCTATTTCTGAATTCAATTTCAATATGATTCTTTTCATTCTCGATTATTTTTTTTTGGTTATTCTCAATAGTAATAAACATCAACTATTTTCATAAGCCATCAGTTGACATTCCCATAAGATCTCTCAATATCATTTAATTAAGGAATAATTATATAGAATGACAAACTAATAATATAAAATAAATATAGTAGCTATCGTTTGATTTATTTGTGTTATATAGCAAACTGTTTGTCAGTCCCTCTCTCCCTCATATTTTCACTCGCCACTCTCGCTCGCTTTTGTCGCTCGCCTCTCTCGCTTCATACAATAGAATTGTATAAAGAGTGCTCTAATTGTATAAAGTGAGAGAAAATTGTATATACACATGCACTTCCCTGCCCAAATCTCTTTTGTCTTTCTCTATTTCTCGTTTTATACAAATTCAAATTGTATATAATTTCTCTCGATCTCGTTTTATACAATACGATTCAATTGTATATTCCCTGTCCAAGTCTCTTTTACCTTTCTGCCTTTCTCGTTTTATACAAATTCAAATTGTATATAATTGTCCTATACACTAATAATTATACAATTCGTTTTATATACTTCGTTTTATACAATTCTCTGCCCAAGTCTCTTTCTCTTTCTCGTTTCATACACTTTGTTTTATACAATTCGCTCCAATTGTATATATATAGCGAATTATACATATATATGTCTGCTATGGAACACAATTATACAAACTTTACTATAACATACAAATACAAATTTTATGTTTTCTATATGCGAAAATTGCCCTTTAATTAATTGCCTTTTAATATACCTAATAATTTTATTATTTATTTAAAGGCTTTTGAATAACAAGTCAAAATATGTACAATATTGTAAGCCAGGAAATATTCTAAAATCTCAAAAAAACAAGAGGAAGGTTCCCTAACTAACTTTTCCTTTTTTTAAAAAAAAAAAATTGAAAAAAATTGGAAGAAGCATAGCTAAGTTACATACAAGGGATTACTAACGTACTAAATTATAAATCATAATAATTGATAATTTAAAATATTCAAAAGATTTATGAATAACTTACGATAAAAAATAGATTTATTTAAATCTCGAAATTTAAAAAATATCACATAAAATAAGACAGGAGAGAGTATATAATAAATAATTAAAGACATATGATGATACTTTAGTGGTATTTATATAAAATAATCTTGACTTACATTAATTTGCATTTTTTAAATTCTTATGAAATAAGCCTTCCACTTATGTACACGACATATTTTTTTCATAGTTAAAGACAATTATATCAATTCTCGAATGTTATATTCATTCATTTGACCATAAATTCGAACTACTTTTAATGTTGTAATACTTTTTTTATGATTTACGAATTAAGTAACAAAGTCAGAACTTATTAAATTTTTATTCGAATTCTAAATTAAACCTTTAAAAAATATCGAATATCAAATAAAAGATATTATCCGTTCGATAGATAATTTAAAAAGAAGTGGTTAAAAGAAAGAGACTAGGAATATATTGAGTGGACTTTATCCATATTCTTATTACTAGTAGTAGTTGTACTAGTAGAACTATAGAGTGAGCAACTTAAAGCTAATATGAATAATTTTTCGTCCAAAAAAATTCGAAAAAATTTTATCAGTCCTATCTAACTCCGCTCCGATACGAATTTATTCCAACTTATAGCGATGACTATTTCAAACCAACATGCACCATAAAATACAGTGTTTCATTTTGGACTTTTAGTTTTATAGTGACTTGTAGATATACGTGTGCCACTAATTTTTGTAACTTATACTAAAAAAAAGAGTATAATTTTGTGCTTTTTGTTCTTTATGTTATTGTCATTTTGAGTCAGTGATGCATTTTGAAAAGTTATGATTAGTTCACAATTAGCCAATCAAATTAAATTTTCATTAACCAATAAGTTATTGCCATTTGTCGTCTTATCGATGAAGCAAAAAAATAAGAATATTTATTGAAGAAAAATTTAAGTAAATAAGAATGTGTTCTCTTTAACAGTTTAAGCTTCTGAATAAGATGATCAGACACTTTAATATGATAACAGTTTTGTGGTTGGTCTCGTGCGGTCATGCCCGTCCATTTTAACAAAGTATTTTCATCTATTTACATCGTAAAAAAGAATCAAACTCGGAGACTCACAAGTGAGTGTCAATATTATAGATATTATTAGCTATATAAATAAAAGAAAATTATATTTGTATATTTAGAAATAATTTAGTTATAAATTTGTCATTTTATCCTTAATTTAAGAATATATTTACTGATTAAACTATGCTATATATTATAAATTCATTAATTAAATTATTAGACTTTTCCCCAAGCTAGAATTGGAAGCAACATATTTTATTTTGCATACTTTGCCTTAATTATATTATTATTATTATTGTTACTTGAAAGCCAACTAAACTCCCTACGACTAATAATTAAATAATATTGGAATGTGAAAGCTATTATTCCAAAATGTTTAATAAATCTCTTCTCTCTTATTTCTTTAATTAAAATTATTTGATCTCAATGATGTTAAGCTTCAACTACTTTCAAAAATTATAATTAGTTGACATTCCCATAAGATCTATAAATATCGTTTACTTTAATTTCTAATCCATATATTTTTATTGATTTGCTCATATATTAGCCTCATTACTAAGTACTTAATGGTTATTTCTAATTCATTTCCAACCAAACGTCATTGATAAAAATGCAACGAGTATTGATTAGTAAACGTGTAACGCTCGACCTGACCAAGTTTTGAGGGTCAATTGAGTCAATCGATTATTTTTTGAAAATATAATGGACTAACACATACAAAACTTATAACACTTGAATTCCTATTACCTGACACTGAAAAACTGAAAAAAGAGATTATTGAAAATGGAGCGAGTACTACTCACCCTACATGGCCTCTTTTTTGGAGCTCCTAGACTTTCAGTTGGATGTTGTCCCCGGTCAAATCGTTAATGACAGATCCCTATAGACGTACTACTTTCAATCAAACAAGTTAGAGGGCCAATGAAAAATCGACTGACTTATAATAATTAGAGATAATATAATAAAATTATCATTTTATTTATTGTGTCTATCAAGTCAAATATAAATAAGGAAATATAAATGTTGGAAATAGTTTTAGTATACCTAATATGACTTTGATAAAATTCTTTAATTTAAAGAGTCAAAACACCATAAGATCAAGAAATATTCTAAAATCATTAATAACAAGAGTGGTTATAAGTTGCAACTAATTTCACATACCCATTTTTCTTTAATTTTTTTTTTTAAAAAAACATTATATTTTTCAATCGAGCTGGTAAATAAGTTTTAAGTTATGAATTTAATTTAAAATCACATATTTGTGACGTTGATAATAATCTGATGAAATTCGTACCGAGAAAATTTGTGTTTTTCTAGTATAGTAAACCATTCTTACCAAGATTGTTTTCATTTTGAGGCTCGAGTTGAGATCGTTGATTAAGAATAGAGAAATCTTAATTATCTTATCAAAATTCTGATATTTTAATTCCTACATTTTAATTAAAGGAAGTCATTTTTTTTTCACAATTAATAAATTAAAGTTATCTTTGCATGATATCGAGCTATTAAAACAAATACTAATACTTGCATTAGAATATATTATCTACCTACATCCCATTCTCTTGAAATATCATCCTTAATTTCGTAAATTCGGTATAAACACATAATGCTTTGTATATCAAGTTGTCAAATATTAATAATCATTTTCAAGAATCTACATATAAATGAGAAATTAGTACATAAATTCTTTTTAGCAACCCCAAGTGTGTATGATTAAGGTACTTGAATTATTATTATTAAATTAATGATACAAAAAAGAGTGGAGCTCAACTCATTAAAACATGCACACTACACTCAATAATTCAAACCCTCATGGTGCTTCTTTAGTGGAGATAATAGTAAAGAATAAATAATAAATATTATTTATTTGTTTGTTTTTAAAATATATAAAATAATCTTGACTGATGACAGAAAATGATTAACTTCACCAATTTAATATCATATAATATTATCTGTTTTAAATCAAACTCGTTTAATTTCTTCAAACAGAATCCATTAGCATTTTTTTACAACTATATTATCATATCACTCACAATAGAATTTAACCATATAGGATCATCTTGCAAAACCATTGACTATTCTAATATTATTTGTTATGCTAAGACAATTCAAATACAATCTTAATATGATATGATATTTTTCGCTTCAGATAAAACTCATATAATAATTTTTTTTTAAATCTCATATTATTAAAATACCAGTATATCATATTTATAATTCTTATTTAAAAAAGTGTTTTTATAAATATAAATCTTAATTTACGTATCTAATAAAAATCTAATTTTACGATCGAACGAAAGAAAAAGAATCAACGAAAAAGCAAACCATGAGATGAGTGCATGATAGTTTTCTTTTTACCAACTCAAAAGCTACGTACAAAATGATGTCACATAAAGCAATAACTTTAAGACTAAAAATGCTTTACTTGAGCAAAATTATAACTAGTATATTATTATAATTACTATATACTATATAACTCACAATGATTATATTAGAAGGGTTACGTGCCCCTCACAAACCTTAATATTCTAATTAAATTAATATAATTATATACTATGGTCTATGAATATAATTATGGGCACATCATACGTTATGAATCTTTCTCTTTCTTCAATTCATTTTTATTCCTCACTTCATATATAGTTCAAAAATACTACAACTCATAATTACAACAATTGCCGTCCAACTTTATTTAATTTATTTATATATAATCTTTTCCGTATAGTACGTATCTTATTTTTTTATTAAAATAATTGCCATACATGTATTAGAAGTGCACAAGTTTTTTTTTTTTCAAAAAAAAAATATTATTGAAGGAAAAGTATAGTATTTGATCAATGAATGGTATCAAGTTATTGGATTTAATTTAGATTGAATTAATTACTTCTAATCTATGACTGATAAAAAAAGAATTATTTGCAAACACTATCAATTACGCCTCGATGCGATATATATTGAGATCAACGATATGAATCATCACTTTTTTTCAGTTAAATTCAATTTGTGTTGTTATTACCCGAAGCAAAAGAAGAGAAAAAATAAGTTAAATATATGTAAATAGTTATTAAAAAGTAATAGTAGTATACTAAGTATACCAGTTTTTGCAGCAATAATATAATTGTTGTTATAAGTATATTATACTAAACGATAATAATAAATATGAGTGTTGATAACCAACACTTTATTTAAATATCGTAAAAGTCTGAATGCGTGACATCAACTCAATTGACATTAATTATAGAAGAAGTGTTTACGAAAACTCTTTATGAATTAACAAAATACACAATGATTTATAATCTACCACAATATATATTCCTTTAGTATTCATATTTTGAAGCTGATAATGTGAACAAGCTCACGATCAATATTATACAAAATTGAAGAATTAATAATATAATTAGAAGCAACTAGCAAATTTTATGGAAAATTCTAAGGAATCTTTTTTGTTTTTAATAAGATCCTTGTATCAAGGCATTCATTATGGAAATTATAAGAAAAAAATGGGTCCTAAAAGCTTAAGTAAATAAGGTGAAAACAAAAACACAACACAAAACATTCCTCATTGAAATTTGAAAACTTGTTGGGGTCTAATATACAAGAATGGATATATGGGCCACATGCATCAAGTTGACACATGTTTTGGGGTGGGTAGGGGTGTGGGGGGTAAAGGTAGGATACCGATTTCGGTTTTAATTTGAGAAAAGGGTCTGAAAATATTTTTAATTTTGATCGAAATTGTTGTTACGATATCAAACTTTATGAGGGATCTTGTACCTCCTGAACTATTTAATAATGTATTTTAAAGGTATATATGTGTCAACGTAGACACATTACTATTTATAATTATGCAATATTTTTTATGTCCACGTGGGCACATATATATCTTTACAACACACTATTAAGTAGTGCAGGAGGTAAAAGGTCATTTCCAAAGTTTGATATTGTGACAATAATATCGGTCAAAATTCAGATGTATTTTAGACCTTTTTCAGTTTTTATATGTGATACTAACAGTATAAACTGAGCATGAAATTTAGGTAAATAGTATCAGTCATCTCTTTTTTGCTACACGATGACCTTTCTTCGTTCAATATACTCGTTGATCTGTCTTTTTCTTTATTGGTTATTATTCGAACGAACGGTTATTCGTATTCTTATTAGCTATTGAAAGTTTTCTTAACTACGTAAGAAGAAAAACTTTTAAAATTTATAGTCACATTTGATATTATTTTTAAAAAAACATATAAGAAAAATATATATATATATATATAGCGTAAGTTGGAATAAAACAAAGATTAGTTAATTAAGATGGAGTTCCCATAATCATAAATTGATTACTAATCACACAATTAATTCACACTTAACCCATGACAACGTGCACATTATCCAATTCCAAAGCAATAATCTATTTTTTAATAACCTATCCTATAGTCTAAACATTATCGTTTGCATTAATTACTCAGCTTATACTTAATTAAATGAACTTAATTCTATAATCACAATCGTTATTTACATTCATCTTTATATTTTTTTATACTTAACTTTGACATATCTCTCAATAATAAATAAAATAATAATTTACTATATCAATTCTAATTGTTGTAATTCATCTTGCTCATTAAGAAACGAATTAGAAATAAATAATACTTAAGAATAAATATAAATTAACAAATGAACATCAATTTTAGTATAACAATAAATCAAAATACTTGAAGGAGATGACAATTTATTGATATTTATGTAAATATCAGTATGATATAAATATCAAATGCAAATAAACTATAATTATTTACGTTAATACTAATGATTAATTATATGATCCAAAAAAATGTACACGTTGTAAAGGGGAACATGTCATTATTCCATACTTAACCAAACCTAATCATTTGGATGAAACATAAGATTATTAATTATCATCCTAAAAATTAATTAATTAGGAAATTTTTCATAAAGGACGGCGTGATTTTTGGGTCTTAATCCAATTAATTAATTAATTATAAAGTGATGGGCCTAGTTGTACTAAGTAGTAGCACATAAGTGGGTGGGTCGGGTCAACTGCACATGGAATTTTGCTTCATTTTATTTAACAATCACTAACCCCATTAATCCCAACTAAGTCCACTCTCCCCCACTACTTACGTTATAATCAGTTTGTGTATATCTCGACTAATCATATGACACATTTATTATTTTTTTGTCAATGTGTATACCATATTAAGACTCGTACAAATAAAAACGTTACTTCAATATTTTTGCCTATACCGCTTGAACTCTGATCATGTATTTCATTAGCAAGGTTTGCGTAGACTACTCCACCTTCGAGATAGAGATGTGCATGGTTTCTGGTGGACCATCAGCTCAAATAACACATATAAAAACAGATAACGTTTGACTGTTTTCGCTCTTATTCTCGTTATTCCCCACCTTATATAATTTGATCTAGGGTCGTATCCTCTAGTATGGCATACCTTCTTAATAGACTATCTGGACATCTTTTCTTTCACTTTTCCGAATCATCTCAATTTCACCTTCCTCATTGTGTCCATTACGAAAAACACCTTACCTTATCTAAACACTCCCTTAAACATCTTATTCAATTAACACTCCATTAATTATAGCAATAATTATAAATTTATAAAATGTAACACTTCTTTTTCTAAAACGACTAGTATTTTTATAACAAAATTCATTTTGTCAAACAATTAATTAAGATTAATAATAAATGAACTAATCATATTTATGGACTTGGCAATTACTAATTGACTTAATCAAACAAACAAGTTATTATAATGACAACTAAAACATTGTTACTCTTAATTATTACTAGTACCTTGTACAACAACAATAACATAACATATATATTCACGATAACGTGTATACAGATTTACCCCCTACTCGTATCGTAGTTACGATTATAATTTTTTTTCCCTTTTTCTTTTATATGTGGATATATTTATTGTGTGGTGCCAGGCTTGCACTCCAATCCTCCACAAGGTATATCGTTGGCATAAAGTAATGGGGTTGCTTCAAAGCCAACCGAATCTTACTCTTTTCCTCACTTACATATACAATATAAACTTTATATTATACAAAAAAAAATTAAAATAATATCAATTGTCTATTTTATCTATATATCTATATATATATATATATTGCAAAGTTTGTTAGTGCAAGAAAACAGTGAACATTTTCAAGATTTCTACTCACGGGGGCGGCTTCTTTTTTTCATTCTACCTAAAAAAAAAAATCACTCTTAATAACACCATCAAAACTATATATTATATACATATATATAGTCACTTTTGTTACATCATTTTCTCAATCTAAAAAAAAAAAGAACTTCTCTTTGTTTGATTACTTTTTTCTTTGAAAAAAGTAAGTGATTTTTTAAATGATAAAAATCAAGGAGTGTTACGGTATGGAAGTTCATGACGATCGTGGTTGTGATCAAGATCAGCAGTTGAATATGGTGATTAAGAGAAGGCGGACTAAGAGACCTAGGCCGCCTTCTCCTTTAACATTAGGGATTACTACTAGCTCATGTAGCACTGTGGAAGGTGCTAGTAGTGGTGAATTGGTGGATGGACACGTGGCGAACTCTTTGTTACGTTCAAATAATTGTGGTGGGATGATTGATGATAAGATTGTTAGGAATACGAATCAAGAAGAAGAAGATATGGCGAATTGTTTGATTCTTTTAGCACAAGGTCATAATTTTCAAAAGTCATCGTCGTTGTCTCAATCTCCAACGTTAGATGTTTATCAATGCAAGACATGCAATCGTTCCTTCCCATCTTTCCAAGCACTCGGTGGACACAGAGCAAGTCATAAGAAACCAAAAACCCTAGAAGATCAAATCAAGAATTTGAAATCAAATGATCATCATCATCATCAACAAGCTGAGAATAATATTCGTCTTAAACTGAACAACAATGATGATCATGTCACTACTCTATCACTCCAAATCCCGAACAACAACAACAACAACAGCAACAACAACAGTAACAACAAGAATAAGAATAGGGTTCACGAGTGCTCGATTTGTGGGGCCGAGTTCAACTCAGGTCAAGCATTAGGTGGACACATGAGAAGACATAGGCCATTACCAAATAGTATTGCAATTACATCAAATCATCATATCCATGAAGAATCTCATCATCATCATCATGATCAACAAATTATCAAGAACAATACAAGGGCATTTTTGTCATTGGACCTTAATCTTCCGGCGCCGGAAGACGATCACCGGCCGGAAAATTCTAAATTCACCTTTGCAACAAAAGAACAAGTCATTGTCTTCTCAGCTTCATCTTTGGTTGATTGCCATTACTAAATCATCAAAAAAAAAAACACTCACTTTATTTTTATTTTATTTCTTAAAATCTTGAATTATTTAATTTCAAACCATTGACAATTGTGAATTATAAATTGTTTAACATTCATTTTTAATATTAATAATATATATTATTTGATGATTTAATTAATAGACATAATTCTTTTATGATTATTTAATTTTCTTGTTTTGAATTCTTTGAGTATGGGGTTTAATTTACTCTCATGTGTTTGGCCTTTTATTTAAAGAAAAGTAATTTTTTTTATCCATCTGATCTGGCTTTCTTCAATATTCTTTACTTTAATCATGTGTTTTTTTTAAAGAAAAAAGTAGAAACCCCCCACCCCCTCACCCCCACCCCCCAAAAAAAAGTACATGAAAGGTCTTATTCTTAATTATTCATAATTTAGTGAAAGAAAAAAAAAACGATTTTATGTACATAGGTAAGTTATATTGACTTTGATCAAATGACCAAATTAATTGAATTTTCGATATGATTTTTGTTTTAATTTGTTATGCACTAACCTTCCATTATTACACTATCGATAGTTACTCTCTTAAGAAATAATAAATTAAATAACAGGAATAATGTTACTTGTCCCTAATTACTTGTTCACTTTTACTTTTATTTGTTCATTTTAGTAAGGACGATTCTTTTTTAATCTATTATATTCTCAATTAATTACTTTGAAAAAGATAGAACTTGGAAATATTAAGTTTTTTAATGCATCTACTTCATACTAAGTAATAATTGTAAAATGACAAGCTCACTAGGTCAATAATTGTTTTCTTAATAGGTGTGTCAATTTAAAAGTGAACAACGAATTAAGGACGGAGGAAATATTAATAGAAAGGATAAAATAGACATAAAAGGTAAATTATCTCTTGGTTTTTTAAACTGAACAATCATTATTAAATAAAGTGCGTAAATGATAATGATAAATGACGAGAAAATTTGGCTAAAAAATTTATAATATCTTTTTGATTTTAAAATAAACTAATCTTTTTTCATTTTTTAATTAAAAATATTAAAATTAAAAGGATAAAAATATTTTAAAAAGTAAATTCTTATATTTAACAAAAGTATATATTTTTTGGGAGTTGGAAAAGGAGGTTATGAGTAAAGAAAGGTGTTGAGAATAGAAAGGAACCATGAGTTGCTCACAACCAAAAGTGAGGTGGATTTGGTTATTCTCTTGTTTTCTTCACAAGAAAGTTGTAGCTAACCAATAAAACTTTTCCTTTGTTAAATATTTATTTCGAAATACGACTAATTTAAATTTGAAAACCCTTCTTATATGGTATAAAACTCCTTACTAAATTGTAACTTCATCTCATAGGATTTAAATTTGAAACTACTAATCAAGTATACTAAAATACTTACCATTAGAGGCGACGTAGCTAGGGTACTATTACATATGGGTACAAACGAATCCAATTACGTATTTTTGCTAAAACTTACGTTTTTATATTTATATTAAAAAATTCATTCATTAAAAACTATGTTTAAACTAAATACTTAATCAAGTAAACTACACGAGCTATGAATTCAATGACAAATTAGAATCCATAACTTTCAAACCCTATCTCTAGCTTTGCGCCTCTAACCTGATCTTCTTACTATTCCACCATAATTTTTTATCGTTAATAAATATATATGTGCAGTGACGGAGCCACATGTAGTGAAAGGGGTATTGACCGACACCCCTTCGTTGGAAAATTACATTATGTAGCTAGATTAAAAATATCTTTTATGTATATATATATATATTATATATTGATACTCTTTGACTTTACACGATTTTATTTCTTTAGATTTTGATATTTCTTAAACAAAATTCTAGCTCCGCTACTGTATACGTGTATCTTTTTCAATGACATATAACAAAACAAAATTTAATTTGCAAGTTGCAAGTGGTCACTATAGGTATATTAGTTAGTAGTATTATATAGCTGGATCATTCATTTTCTTTATTGGATGTCACCCTATCTTGTACGTATCACTCTAAAATTCCTTATTGCGCAATTTATTGGACAATTGCTTTTTATTTAACACAAAAAGTAAAGTAAAAAAAAAAGACGTATTCCTTCCGTTGCATTTTATATGATATATTCTGACTGAACACGGACGAAAATGTTAAAATTTGAAATATAAAACAATTACTATATTTTTTATATGATCGTAAATTATTTCGTTAATTTACTATAGTTATGATCATACTCATATATGTAATTAAACACTTCAAGTTAGGAATATTACAAGTTATTAATAGTATACTTATACTATAATAAGTTCAATTAATTAGGTAACAATCCAATATTCTTTGCTAGTTCGATGTTTACTATAAATATGTAATTAATTTTTTTTAATAATAATATTGTTTATCTCGATATTATTTTAAAATATCATATCAAATTGTTATTATTAAAAGCATATTGTATTTTATATATGTATACACTAAGGTCTAGTAATATTTGTTTGTATTATGAGTAAGGCATCTTTTTGTAGGCGGTGGATAGATGAAAATGTAAATTGCAAGCAATTCAAAGAATTAATTTGCTGTATTATTTATGCCAATAATATTATTTTTATCATGTATCGTTAAATTACTTTTATATAATTTATAAGTTTATGAATTTAATTTTTACTATTTGTATACTGGTAATTAGGTTGTTTAGATTATTATATATTTAAAATTTTATGTGAACGTGAAATATTTTATACGATATAACACACTATTTTTTATTTGGATAAAAATAAATGTAGAACTGGAACTTAGCTGTTGAAAACTAATTTAAATTGAGTGAGACAACAAATTATTATTTTTTCATATTAAAGGGAGAAAAATATGGGCACGATTTACGATGCATGGCACATGTTTTCTGCTAATTCTTCTCCATGATTTCCTGCTACATTGGAGCTTACTTTCTTACATAGAAAATTCTTTCGGATACGTCATTCTCCTTTCGTTGATACATTTTTATTCCCTTTCGGATAATATATCATCTTCATTCTGATACGGTTATCACATATATATTCGTATATTTTATCTACTTTTAGATACATTTCTCTCTTCTCGGATACATCTCTCACCTATGTACTTGGATGTCTAGCAGGGACGGATCTAAGTGGTGCAAGTGCGTTCATATGAACCTACTTTGTTGAAAAATAACATCGTATATACATATATATTTAATCAGTTTTTAAAAATTTTTATATATATATAT